>NC_091458.1:33205149-33505149 GCF_027789765.1 Dendropsophus ebraccatus | reverse complement strand
AGCCGATCGGGACTCACGGAAGAAGCCGAAGTCCCGACAAGATGAAGAGGACGCCGGGAACCCGGAAGACGCCGATCAGGACCCCGGGACAGGTGAGTAATGTACAAATACCTGCTCTGGACCCCTCAGCTACCTAGCTGAGGGGTCCGGAGCAGGTATTTATTACTTGTGGGGACTTTGATCGCCGTGAACGGCCGGCCGGCTGGCCGGCCGTTCACGGCGATCGGGACGGTGGTACCGTGACCACCATTACTTTTTACAGTAATGGCGGTCGGTGCCGTCCTCGGACAGCACCGACCGCCATTTTTTTCCGGGTCATCGGGCCACCGATGGCCCGGAAAGGTTCCGATCGCCGCTATGGGCTTATCAGCCAATAGCGGCGATCGTCGGCATGGGGGGGGTTAACAACCCTCCATGCCGACAGGGAGAGATGGCCTGCTATGTATTATAGCAGGCTATCTCCCCCGATCGGGACCCGGCCGGCCGCGGCGCCCGTTTAAAGGGCCGACGTACCGGTACGTCATGGGTCCTTAAGTGACAGTGATCCATGACGTGCCGGTACGTCATGGGTCCTTAAGAGGTTAAACAGATAACATGGTTAGGCATCAAGCATACATTGCAAGCATATATGATAGATAGATAGATATAGTGAAAAAAAGTTGTGGTATTTATTGGTACATCAAAAAGCAAGTGCAATGTTTCAGTCTCATCTCGAGACCTTTCTCAAGCAAATACAAACAGTAACTCATATCCTTTTATAGTGTGTAGCAAATCATGATTAACAAGTGATTAGATCACTAGATCTAGATCTAATCACTTGTTAATCTTGATTTGCTACACACTATAAAAGGATATGAGTTACTGTTTGTATTTGCTTGAGAAAGGTCTCGAGATGAGACTGAAACATTGCACTTGCTTTTTGATGTACCAATAAATACCACAACTTTTTTTCACTATACGGATGTGCCGCAAAATTCTTGGATTTAGATAGATAGATAGATAGATAGATAGATAGTAGAAGATAGTCCACGTTCAAGCTTGAAAAAGGCAGCGCGAGGCTGCTGAAACGTCGCGTCACTGGAGTGCTGTAACATGACATTTTTGTGAATAAAACACTGAAATTTTTTTCACCTTTACCTGGTGTGCCGTGGACTATCTTCTACTATTCGCATCGGTCCCGATCAGGACTTGGACCGCTGGCACCCATCGTACTCTAGGAGCTGTGCCGCTTATTCTGTCTTGTTTCTAGATAGATAGATAGATAGATAGATAGATAGATAGATAGATAGATAGACAGATAGATAGATAGCAGCAAGATAGTCCACGGCACTCACAAGGTTAAGGTGAAAAAAGTTCAGTGATTTATTTGTTCATCGTAACACAGCACTCCAAACAACACAACGTTTCGGTAACCTCACGTTACCATCTTCAAGTGTGAAGATGATAACTTGAAGATGGTAACGTGAGGTTACAGAAACGTCGTGTTGTTTGGAGTGCTGTGTTACGATGAACAAATAAATCACTGAACTTTTTTCACCTTAACCTTGTGAGTGCCGTGGACTATCTTGCTGCTATTTTAAACACGATCCCGGGTCAGGATCCAGGACCGCTGGCACCCAACTTCTACCTAGCAGTGCTGCTTGCTTTTTCTTTTTTATAGATAGATAGATGGAAATATAGCCAAAGTATTCCAACAGCACTCCAGATAGTGTAGCAAACGTGTAACTTTATTCGATCTTCACGTGATACGCAGCACAGCAAACAATAGCAAACTACTATGTTTGCTATTGTTTGCTGTGCTGCATATCACTTGAAGATGGCATAAAGTTACACATTTGCTACACTATCTGGAGTGCTGTTGGAATACTTTGGCTATATTTCTGATCCGTGGTCTGAATATGAGATAGATAGATAGATAGATAGATAGATAGATAGATAGATAGATAGGAGATAGATAGATCTATATGGAACAAGGTCAAAATGGATAGAAATGACATCATCTCATACATACAGTATATAAATGAATTAAACTGAATTTAATGGCGTTATCCTACAACAATAATAAACTTAACTTTCTTTATTACTGGAGACAGTGGATTTAAAGAGGGGCTTAACAAGGGGAAAGAGCAGATTACCATGTTGTCACCTTTTACTCACTGTTTTACCACCTGCTGAGTTGGACCTAAAATTGTCTGAACAAGGGGATTACTACAATGGCTACTTCAATTACTTGAATATATTCTCTGATGAAATTTGATCATTCCGCTTCACATTCTTGGTGCTCACATTCTGTGGGAAACGCATTTAATTCTTTGAAAGAAAACACAGTCCAGACAAAAACTAAAGCCTTGACTTTTTTCTCTACAGGCTTGTTTACGTCATGCAATATTCTCGATTAACTTTCTTTATTGAGTTGGTGCTTAGAGAAAACCAATTGGATAAATGTGATTCTAAATGAAAAGAAAATCTGGAGCAAAAAATATAAGATGGGGAGGATAGAGGCCTAAGAAAACAGTCTGACACTCCATTAAGATAATAATTATTTTTGGGATTAGATTATAGAGATTGAGACCTTTTAGTCTTCTCTGTTAGATTTAGAGCACAATGTTATTATACAGATGTTGAACATTTTCTTATAGTTTCTAGCCACAACTTTAAGTGGAGATGAGTGTATCAGACGAAAGTTAGAAATTCGCAAATCTCATGCAAACGAATCACAATAAAACAGCCAAACCATTATAGCTACAATATTGGGACTATTACAGAGTAATTTTTTAGTTCAACGCCAGCTCAATAGCTGTGAAAGTGGAAAAAAATTGGAAAATGCCAAATTTAAAAAAAAATTCAATTTTGGACATGGACAGCAGTGAGTGTTGTTAGATCAGTGGTGTAAAATCCATAAACTTTCTAATAAACCATTTAACATGTTCTAATCCCTCTTTAAGTACCCTTTCACCTCCCTTTGTATCCCCGGTTATTTTTAAGAGGGAGCTAAATAACTTATATATATGGGGGATAGTGCTACTACTGGTGACAGGCCACGGATGTAACCTAATTGGGGGAAGCTTGCTGTGGGAATGGTAGGGATGAATAATTTATTGTACAGGGGTTGGAAAGGGTTTGATGGGGATTTTAATATGTTGTTTATTTTTTTTATGGGTGTTTTTTAGTAAAGTAGAGATTTAGGGTCCTATTACACTGAGCGATTTTTACCGGTTAACGACTAACGATAAACGATCGCAAACGAGATTGTTTATCATTATCCTGAAATCGCTCACCATATTACACAGAACGATAATCTTTAGTAACGATCATTACTATGATTGTTATTGTGATCGTTACTATGATCGTTTATTTCTTCTGATCCCAGAAAAACAATGAACAATGTGCTATTACACTGAATGATTAGTGAAAAACGCGGAACTTGAGCGAACAAACGTGTAATTACAATGAACGATTAGCGAACGATTAACGATAATTTTAGGTTCAGATCTAAAAAACAATCGACATACGAACATTTTTTCAATCGTTGCCTGCAATTACACCGAACGATTAACGTTTAAATTCGAACTATTTAACGATTTTTCGCACTATAATCGCCCCGTGTAATAGGGCCCTTACAGTATCCGACTATCCAGTAATTCGACTCTTCACAGAGCAGGAACTCCACTAAGCAGGAACACTGGCTTAAGTTCACCCACGTCACCCACACTGGGTTAACTGGACATTGGCTAAACACTGGGTTAACTTCATCCACAGCCACCACACTGGGTTAACTGGATAGTGTCTTAACACTGGGTTAAATTCACCCACATCATCCACACTGGGATAAACTGGATACTGGCTTAACACTGGGTTAAAATCACCCACAGAACCCACTTACTGGGTTAACAATAGGTTTACCTTCACCTGTGTGGAGTTAAATCTCTACCTATCTCTCTCTCTCTCTCTTTCTCCAACTGTCTGCTATAGCAAATTTGTAAACGAAGCATGCTGAAGTTGCTTTGCCAAACAAAGTTAATTACCAGCCCAATTCGCTTAGCTCATCCCTAAATTATAAGTAATACATAATGTGGGGTATCACTGCTAACTAAGTCACCAAAAGCTGTTAGCTGTAAGGAAACCTCAACATCAGTGCCTCACAGTATAAATCATGTACTGTACAATGGATAGTGGAAGTCATACTACCTTACGGCTACGTTCACACACAGTAAAATATGGCCAAAATACAGCTGTAATATTAAGTGAAAACAAAATAATGTGTGAACAGGTGTATTTTTTATTTTTTTTGCTAAAACAGGTTTCAAATAAAAACCATGTTCATTATTTTTATACCCGTATTCAATGACTTATTCTATACTGTGTGTGTGTGTGAACTGCTGGCCAATTTCCAATTGACTTTCAATGAAGCGTATTATTACTTTAAAAATACAGTGAAACCTTGGATTACAAGTAACTTGGTCTGAGAGCATTTTGCAAGACAAGCTAACAGTTTTCAAAAATTATAGTTCTGTAAACAAGTAAGATTCCATAATATGAGCCCCCCATCCCCCCATGTCACCATCCTGATACTGTACTGGGTAGAAATCCCTCCCATCTTTACCCATTGCTGCCCTATCAACTTTGCTGGTTATCGGACACCTTCTGGCTCTCCTCTGTTGCCCATCCGCGTCAGGGACCCTGTAGAACTGCAGAGATCCTCTTGTGGAAGTGAGCATCTCGGTCTTATCTCTTCTCCCTGGTGCCGGAGGACTGAGCTTAGTAAGGCTGCTGCACCGTCCTACTCTGGTGTCCAGGCAGCCTGGATCCTGCATGTACAGATGTAACCCAATCAGTGATTGCTTCAACTCTCCAGGGCCTCATCTGGTTTTCACCAGCCGCAGCTGTGCACGTGACGCTGCCATCTTACCTACACTTGGCTCTGGATGGTTTATTACCGCCGCTTCCCTCTGACCCCTGAATTAACCCCTTTACCGATCGCTACTCCAGCCAGCCGGCACTAGTACCAGCACAAGCAGGTTTGCAGCCACCTGGGGAGTTGTGTGTGGAGGGAGAGTTAACTGATTAACATGCTGTGCTAAAGACGTAATTGTCGAAAATTGTTGCAGAACCCTACCCTGCATGCATTTTAAGAAGAACTTGGATTAAAGATTACTGGTGTTATAGGAGAAATTGTGCTGGAGCTTTGCTCTTCTATTTTGTACCTGCATGTCCATGGGCAGATCACATTTAAGTCTTCATTGGAAACCTAAATTAGAAGACCTTATGTGATATGTTTGCATAATTATGGTAGAGCAATGGTGAACTTTTTTCTTGCACTTTAACTGATTAACCCTCTGTTTACTTATACAGTCTTCTTTATTGATGCAGAACCCTTTTGGGTTTTAGAACAAACTTTTTTAAAACAAACTTTTAGAACAAACCGTTTGCTTTTCAATCATTTTGTATGGGTAAATTTGCTTTAATATAAGAGTGATTTGGATTACAAGTATGTTCCTCCAATTATGCTCGTAATCCAAGGTTTCACATCATGGATATATTTTAACTTCAAAATTACGGCTGTACTTTTGTACTATTTTACTGTGTGGAAACATAGCTTAAAGCCACAACAAACAGGGATCTTAGTTTTAGCCGATACATTTTTCCATCCTGATGAATCCCATTTGACTTAATAAGAGATCAGTCCAGGAACAATCTCCAGAAGCTTCCGGCACATGTGCATGGAGCGGAGGACAATACACCTCACTTCATTGTGCAAGAGTATTAAAGAAAAGTGTTTTATAGGTGCAATGACTGAAGTCACTGGAGGTGAGTCCTCCATTAAAGTAATTGTTCATAAAGGTTTAAGTTCATGACAGAACAGTTAGAAAAAGGTTAAAGTAGTATGATTTTTTTTTTTTTTTTGGAAGTGGGAGCTAGCAGAAATCTCTTCTCTCTAAAAAATTGACATGGCGGCAAGGCTCGAAGTGAATCTCTCAGCTGCAATTCACATTCCAAACTGCTGAGATGCTTGGACAAGGTGCAGGTAGACTATTAGAATTAAAGATTCGAATGTGAATTTGACCTAGCCTCAAGTACAAACAAAAGCAAGGAACCAATAGTAGTGAAAGTCTTTCAGTTTGGCCCAACGGTATGTCGTCAAGTGCAAGTGATATGTAAAACCATAGAACTTAAGCCCCTAATACATGGGGCGGTGTTGAGGAGCAAACGAGCACTGTCAGCGCTTGTTTGCTCCTTGTTCGCTGCTCGCTGCCGTTGATATTACATGCTACAGCAGCGAACAGATGAGAGCAAGGGGGGGCGCGGGAAGGTGCGGTGCAGGCTGCCCGGGTGATCGCTAGATCGTCCAGGCAGCCCATAGAAGATAGCCGCGGTCTACTGCCGTCGTTCCTATTCCACAAGGTGACGCAGCAAAACACTGATATCCTGGTTGTTTGTCTTTCAACATGTTACAAATGACAGCAATGATCAGCCGACATCATTCATGTCGGCTGATCGTTGTCTTCTATTACACCAGACGATTATCGTCCGTTAATGGCCAATAACGGGCAAATACCGTCAACAATTGTTCAGTGTAATAGGACTTTTAGAGTGGGTGTACTCTTCTCATCGTGTTAAACCATCCTCAAAATTATACCTATAGGTAGCTGCTAAGGTAGCACTCATGCCTTGATCACACCCAACCCCTATACCTACAGGTGGACACCATTATTATTAGTACAACATGATAAAAGACATGTTTGTGTTATGGCCTTCACCCTACACCACCGCTTATGACTGATGCTAAAAATACAGATTATTATTCTTCATTGTCATATTTTCACCACCATCTTGGTGATTTTGTGGACACTTTCACATTCTTGAAGTTGCATTTGCATTTGGCCTACACAATCCTTGAACGTTTGCTTTTTACTTTGTTTTGTTGCCATATTTTTCCTCATGATCTACATGAATATCCTCTTGTGTGGGATTTATAGTGTGGTGCAAATGGCTATGACTTGAAGTTCTATTTTTTTCATTGTCTCTTTATGTGGTATAAACCATCAAAAGCTAGCTTTACACCCCCACAGATGTTTAATAGTCTGGTCACATAAAGTTCCCCTGAGGACTAATGGGAACCACGCGTTGAAGCACGTTTATGTGGTAACATTCACACAGCATATACCGGCAATAACTTTTTTGGACAACAAAAAGGTCACAGTATTCATCAATAGATGTAAACCCAAGCTATATATATTAATACATCAAAAATATTCTCAAAAACATATGTATACCAAACTTTAGCCATAATTTCTCAAAGGAACAACAACCATTGGTTGCTCCTCTTCTTTTCTCTCGTAATCCAAGAACCTGTACCCAATAACTGTTCTGTGTTCTTTTAATCCCCTATAATCCTAACCACAACATTACAACACAAGATGCTAAAACCCTTTAAAAAAGTTTCAAAAATAGAACATCACAAAACAAGGATGATGGATTCAGTTGTGTGTGGGTGGTGCAGTGGATGAGTCTGTGTCTTTGAAGAACAGGTCAGTAGTTCCTAGGTTTCACTCATGAAACATTCTGCATTTTCTTGTTGGCTTTGCTTTTGTCGAGGTTCTCCGGTTTCTTTTCACACTCAAAAACTAAAAACATTGATTGATTGATTGATTGATTGATTGATTGATTGATTGGAAATGAATTGGCTTTATATGAATTTAGACCCTTTGTTTTTGTGTATGAACTAATACACAACTTCATGCATGGAAAGCTAAGGGCAGAATCAGAACGAGAGACGTTTTGGGAAAACGTGTAAAGAAGGTCAAGCATGATAGGACATAGAACAAAAAAAAGAGCTATTATAAGTTCATGTGATCAGAGCTATAATGGAAATTGTATGTCTCGTTGAGGTTAACTAGGTGTTTCAGTTGAATATTACGGCTGCCATGAATTTAGTTGTGATAAAGAAACTTTATTTAACAGAGGAAAACTGTGTCGGATCTGGATCGGTGGTAAATGACTGATTGGTAGGGGTCTCACTGTTGGGACCCCCATACATTACAGAACAAAAATCCTTTGCCTCCTATAAGGGGTGGTTAAAGGGAACCTATCAGCAGGTTAGTGTGGTGGTGGGTTTCTTACCTTCATCCTCTGTGCTGTTTCCGTGCTATTAGGAGTCCAATCTCAATGCTAATTAGGCCCCCAGTGCACCCATCTGCCCCAGCTAGCCTGCCCATTCTAATCAGTATCAGCAGATCAGTGCACTGGGGGCCGTAGTCACTATTCAATTCTTATTAGAGATACAGGACCCCGTTCTCATGAATTGTGGGGCCCAGTGATTGAATCCTCACTCTTTAGACACTTGTCTGACCACCATGTCTGTGGTGCACATATGGTATGTATGCAGTATGGTTCCCTGCATCACTCACTCATGCCAATTACATTTCCCGGGGAAGATATGTGTTTTGTAACTTTTGCGTGATCCCCCTATACTAAATAGTCTGGCTTAGTATGATTTCTATTCCAGTCAAAAAAGTTATACCACCTGAAAGGCCTTGTTTGTGAAGCACATTGGACCCATTATAGCCTATAGACATGCGTGGACATGTTTACATTAGAATAATTTCTTGGCATATACCATGAATATAGTGTCAATTGTGATATGAACAGAACTTCATATTATAGCTCCTTCCTTAACAGAGCCATATAGCATTATTGTCCTTTCTGGTAACTCTTCACCAGTCATGGGATGTGACTAAAGTTACTGATCGCACCGAGTCTCACTCCTGAAACCTGCAGCAATTCTAAGATACAGTTTGGGAAAGAGCACAGCAGCTTGCTTGTCTCCCCAGCTGTCAATTAAATCTAACTTGTTTGCTTCATTATAGTCTATGAAGTAAAAGAGTCAAATGTTTGGGCGCACTGCACCAGCTGTATCTTAGGATTCCAGTGGGTTTCAGCAGTGAGACCCAATGTGATCAGTAACTTATGACATATAAAATGACAAATTACAGTGATGCTTTCATATTATAAGAAAACTTATACATATATATATAGTAATCTGCATAAAGAACCTCACCCCTAGAAACAGGCCACCTACCCTGCTGAACAGGCTCCACACCAGCGCGCACTAAACCTACATTACTCAAACATTTCTTTTTTCTTTCTACTGAAAATATTTGGGATATGCAAATTATACTTGGCAGCGTTCTCCCCCAGACATGAACTATGCTTTACTGTCATACAACTCCTTCTGGTAAACAAAATAAATAACCCGGCGAGGACGATGTGGACCTAACATGGCGAGGAGATAAGGAGATAATTTTAGCCGTTTTGGTTGTCTTCGTTTTATCAGCATGAGCTGTGTCTATAATTCATCATCTACTATTTTTATCTTACATTATCACCTAGGTGGTCTACAGAGTCTGAACTGAACTCTCGGAATTCTTCAATTCCGCCATCCAACATTTTTGTCAATGAATCCCCCGAAAAGAGCATTCTCTAACTTGTAATGTGTCAGTGTTGTTTAAATAAACATCCCCTTTGCTCAACAGGGGGAGAAGAAAAAATTACTTTTCTAACTTTTGCCCCCATTAAGCTGACAAGAAGGGAAAAAAAATCGAATTTTTCCCATGAAAAGACGGCTTTGGTTATTTGCCGTTCATTGGAAACACATGTCAGTTCTGCTGCGGTTCAGAAGCAATCACTTAATGTGTCTTTCACAGAGACCAAAACAGTAGCTTACCTTTAATATATATCACAATTGTTATAAAACATCTGGTGAATGCAGAGTGATTTTCTTCATTTTATTGCCGAATTCTTTCTTTAAAAGGCAGTAGGAAAATCTTATGAGGTTTTTTTTTTTTTAACAAATTCAATATTTTTCCATAATGGCTGTACAATTCTTTCTCTTTGGCTATTACTCATTATTTCCATATATTTCTGACTGGAAGATAAAGTCCATACAGAATAAAGTCTATAAAACGGTCTACCTTTGATCTTTTTTTCGATTTCTTATAAACAAGTGCGTAATTATTTCTATTTCGTATTGACGTTCCATTGGAAATCCAGGCCAGGGAATGCGGCGGAATAACATACTGAGAATGGCATGAGGTGTAATACCCCAGCGAAAAGGCATAAAACACAGAAATGGCCAGAGATTAGAACTTCTGGATAAACTAGTCAAAAATAAAGGTGTTGCGAGGGTTGTTTTTTTTTTTTCCAGAAAAGGCGCCAGCCCTGGCTGTGTCTGGTGTTATAGATCAGTCTTATTCAAGTGCATAGGGTTCTGGCGCAGTACCTGCTGACACCTATAGAGTGGCGCTGACACTAATCATACACATATTTTTAGATGAGATCTTTATTAAGCTTTTACAAAATTTTGACAATATTCAATACAGGGTATGTAAAAAAAAATTACAATACAGAAATTGAAGCAAATGTACTACCAGGTACATCGTTTTTTGTTTTGTACATGAATAGACCAGTGCGGGGATGCCAGTGCCGTGGTCCTTTCGGCCCCTATATTACAATAGCAACTTGCCTGAGAAGTGGCCTCTTGGCATATAGGGGCCGAAACATGTTGCTTTCTTTTTAATACATTTTTTATGAGTTAGTCCTATATGGTATCCATAGTGTGTTCTGTGGCCGCAGCCACATCAGATTTTCTATTAGTTCCTCCATCCAGAGGATTTCCAAGCCATTGGATCCTAATCAGGTACATCGAGTACAGCATTGTGTGATTATCAGTTAATGAAAAGGGATTATCTATGACATTCAGAATTATTTTAAAAAGGTAATAAGGGACGTTTGTAGTGGAGGATGGCACTAGGTAAACAGGTGCGCTTTTGTTACAGGCTGCTCTTTCCAACATATTGTAAATTTATGTATCTTTTGAGAGCTACAGACTTACATATCCCCTCCATGTGCTGCTTAGTTCTGTTACCTGTTGATCTTGGTTACGATCCACCAGTAGTGATGAGCGAGCATGCTCGTCCGAGCTTGGTACTCAATCGAGTATTAGGGTACTCGATGGTACTCGTTACTCGGACGAGCATCTCGCGATACTCGAGAAAATCTCATCATCCGTTTCCTGTAAGTTTGGGCGCTATTTCTCAGCCAATAAACATGCAGGAGACTCTCCTGAGATCACGTGGGACCCATACATGTCGATAGCAGCGATTGGTTGGCCAGATCAGATGACCCTGCCATATAAAACTCGGCGCCGGCAGTACTCGCTTCAGACGCATGCTTTGAGAGATCAGGGACAGAGCTGCTGCTGGTCAGGGAGAGTGTCAGTGTAGGATTTAGGGTTCCAGTAGGCAGGGTATATACTAGCAATACAAACAAACAGCCCTTTTCAAGGCTTAAGGGTATAAACCCACACACCGTATATGCAGCAGATATGCAACAAATACGCAGCAGATTTGTTGGTACAGATTTGATGCTGTGTTCAGTTATTTAGATCTAATCTGCTGCGATTTTGCTGCGAGTTTGCTGCGAGTTTGCTGCGTATCGCAGCAGTAAATACGCTGCATATACGGTGTGTGGGTTTATACCCTAAAAGAGTTTTTTTAATAGTATTACTACAGACTGCAGGCTGGGACTTGCAGTGCTGCTACCACGATTTCCCCAGCACACTGTGGTGATCGGCTGCTGACAGAAAGGGGACATTAGGTGTTGCATTCAGACCCCTAAGAAGTGCTCAGTGTACTAGTTTTTGATTTTGGGGCTGTTGGTCCTGCTGTACTACATTTTATTGCTGGGATTTGTAGTACATCCTGCAAAGAACTTCACTGCTCATTGTAAGGGGTATCACAGGATGTATCTAGGTCCAGCCAGTACCAGATTGTACCGTACAGCCCCCCCTAAACTTGTGGGGACTACACTGTATTGCTGGGATTTGTAGTACATCCTGCATAGCACTTCACTGCTCATTGTAAGGGGGTATCACAAAGTGTATCTAGGTCCAGCCAGTACCAAATTGTACCGTACAGCCCCCCTAAACTCATGGGGACTACACTGTATTGCTGGGATTTGTTGTACATCCTGCATAGAACTTCACTGCTCTTTGTAAGGAGGTATCACAGCGTGTATCTAGGTCCAGCCAGTACCAGATTGTACCGTACAGCCCCACCAAACCAGTGGGTACTACAAGTATTTTCACTGATTTCTGTATTTTATACGCAAGGCCTATCTAAGTTCCACACTGTGCAGTGTCCATAAAAAGGTGAACCCCAGGGGTAAGGGTCGTGGGCGTGGGTTTCTAAGTCATGTGGTTGCCGGAGGCCATGGTTCAAGGCAGGGTGACACAGCAGCACCTATTGAGGAGGGAGCAGTGGCACACCGCAGACGTCCACTCCCTAGCTTCTTTGCCCAACTTACGGGGTCTCAAGGTAGACCGTTATTGAAACCGCAGCAGTGTGAACAGGTGATCACATGGATAGCGGATAATGTGTCCAGTAACTTATCCACCACCTAGTCTTCAACGCAGTCTACCCACGCTACCCAAGGGAGTGGAACCCTTGTTCCATTAGCTCAGCCTTCTTCCCCACAGCCTGGCCCCTCCAGGGAAAGAAGGGATTCAGATCCACCACCACCACCATGCTTCCAGGAACTCTTTTCTGGACCCTTCCCTGAGTCAGAGCAACCGGAGCAGTCGATCTGTCCTGATGCCCAAACTATGCAGCTCACTCAGTCAGTGGGTGATGAGAGTGGGGACTTGCAAGCGGGGTTGGAAGAGGTGTCTGATGATGACGATGAGACCCGGTTGTCAGACAGTGAGGTTGTTGTCATGGATGTAACTCAAAGTGAGGAGGAGAGTGAGGAAATGGAGTTGACAAAAATGACGTTTAGGATACACACCGCCACAGTTAATAGTTTAATAATGCTGTTTGTGCCTTAAAGGGGAGGGTAACTATCACTTCATAGAACGATTGATGTGACTATAACTTTCATATTGACATGTCAGCCTTCTTACCCCCAACAGTTGCCAAAATAGGGCAGAGGTGGTCAGGTCATCACCTTTTTGTTTCTGTTTGTCTATTCGGGAAGTGATGATCAGGAAGGAACAGATGCCGCACTCTGCTGAGGGCCCTCTGCCCTTTCCTTTAAGCAAGTAGGGTTAGGGTCAGCACTTGGACCCTAACAAGTTTGGTGACATGTCAGAGATTTGGAAATGATGGTTACCCTTCAGTTTTGTTGGGATATATACATATTGTAAGTTTGCACAGTATGAGAGAAATCTATCTAGCTGTGCTCCTGCTTGTTTGTTAGCACTTAAACCTGTTAGCACTTAGAATTGTCACATTAGTCAACTAGGGAATGAGATGTCACTATTGTTGGGTGACTGTTTTCAGTTCATAGTTCACATTGTAAAAGTTTAAAGTTCTGCACTTATCTCACTTTTCATTGGTTGTAAAGCTATAGATGTATAGATATATTGTACTTTTTTCTTAATTTAATATTTTCTTTTTTTTCTTAAAGGGGAACTCCGGATCGAGGCAAGAAAAAAATGAAACTTCTGCAGAAGCATATAGCATTATTTATTACCTATCTATCCCAGTTTTGAAACTACCAAAAATCCATTTGTTTTGTGGTTTTCTGTATTTCCTGGTTGAGCTGATGTACTCAGTACTACAGGTTCCAGAATGCATTGCTGTCCCTCTGTTTTAACCAGGCTGTTGCACAGAATCAGGCATAATGGTGCCATTAGGCAGCCTCAGAGGCATGCATACATGCTGCCCCTGCTGTTTCCTGTCCATTTCCGTTTTGTTTCCATCAATTTCTGAGGTTGATAGGTTTTCACATGACCTTCCCTCTACCGAACTGGAGTCTCCTGCAAAAATACTTGAGTCTCCCATTGACTTCAATGGGGTTCGTTACTCGAAACGAGCACTCAAGTATCGGGAAATACTCGTCTCGAGTAACGAGCACCAGAGCATTTTAGTAATCGCTCATCACTATCCACCAGGCATCCACTTTCTTGGTATGCGTATGTTCAGTTCAGTTGCAGTCACATGATCTGTCCTATTAGTACTGGCAGATGGTTTTCAGTTCACATGTAGCAAGGAGGATTGTTGGACAGTGTCTGCACTGGCAACAGCGGGGTTACAGAGAGGAAACCAGATGCATAGGGAATATAAGAAGGACCCATTGTGGTTGGAGTATGTGAGCAAGCGATCAGCTGCAAAACTAGTATGGGGGAAAACCGTACGACTGAGCAAGGAAAACTGTTAACCTCAGTATTGGAGAAGGTGATTCCAAAACCTGCTTAGTAACCACAGAGATGCATTAGCATGCCACTGGTCCAACAACAGGTGCCGTTTGATGTGCCAGGGCATAAGGGCATAAGAGCTCCAAGGCTTTTGTTTTCATACAGTTATACACTGAAAGACTATGTTCACATGGCGTATGAGACCGGCCGTTCCGTGACCCGGCCGGATCACAGAACGGCCGGTCTCTGAAAAGATCCGCTCGCTTCATTGTGTGAACTGGCAGGTCTTTTTGCGGCCAGAATTCACTGAATTGCGCCCGCAGAAAACTGACATGTCAGTTCTTTGCGGCCCCGCATGGGATCCCGGCCGGAGCGTGTACAATGTAAATACACTCCGACCGGGATCCCATAGAAGAATAGGCAGTGTTCCACACCGTACAAAGTACAGCCAATGTTGCCGATGGCAACAACGGCCGTACTTTTATGCTGTGTGAAATATATTGTTGCTTGTCATTCATAACAATTGTTCCTTGAACATCCTATAATAAGGGGGAAAAAACAATCTACCAGATATGATCAATGATCAACAGTGTAAACAATCCGAAGACTCGCCAATCCTGAAAATTATACAGAACATTCATTTTAGGACCATGTTACTACTATAGAATGAATGGTAGAAATAACACAAGTTTAAGATATTATTCCATTAAAAAAAACCTTCTTAAATAGTAATTGGTTTAAGCTACTGCATCATTTTCCAGCATCTCTCTTTGCTACTGCAGTTTTGTTCATCATGTGAGAAAATATATTTTGTCCCTATAAAAGAATGGAAATATGTAATTTCCATTAAAGTCTTAATAAGTTCCAGGTGTTGACTACAATGCAGGAAGCTCCGACGTAACAGATTTTTAGGGAAAATTCACACTTTATAAAATATCATACTTTACCGTCTGCTAAAGCAAGATGAGGAATACACCAAGGAGTCTCCAAGTTGAAAGGACAGCAAAGTCCATTTGCATTGGATGACCTACGCTCATTGATAAGGTCACCTATTTAGGAACAGCACCTAACAAATTTAGGCAAATAGCTTTAAAGCGGCACTATCAGCAGGTTCTGCCCAATGAACCTGCTATGATGCCCCAGAAGCTCTTTACCTCATAACTGCAGAACTGTTAATCATTCTTCTCTTTTCCTGGGCATTCTGTAGATATTCCCTAATTGCTCCTACGCTAATGCAGTGCTTAGGAGCATTTGGGACGTTGCCCGTCAGCCCGAAACACCAGCTCGGCCCACCCATGCCGCCTCCTCCCATGCCACTATGTATATATAAATATGCATAGTCGGAAGCCCCCACGGGCGTGCTGAGCAGGCCTAGGGGGGTGAATATGCGTAGTTTGTGGCACTAGAGGGGGCAGGCTGCGCTGGCCGGCTTTGGGCCGATGGCCCCAAATGCTCCTAAGCCCTGGATTAGCATACGGGCAATTAGGGAATATCTACAGAATGCCCTGCAGTTAGCGGCATAGGAGGGTGTGGGCTGGGCAGTTAATGACTACTAACGGCCATTATTTCAAAACAATGGACATTGTTTTAAAATAACAGCAATTATTTGCAGTTAAATGTCTTTCACGTTTGCAAGCAGGGATTGTGCCTAGCGATATAACTGACATGTCATCCCCAAAGCAGGGTGGTCACCACCCAACCCCTTGAAGCACTGCTAATATCCTATAACAGATATCATACTATACACAAAGGTGTTACCCATAAGGCCACCAGTTAAAAAAACAGTAAATAACTTACATATGTTGGGTATCACTGTCCAATACAAATAATTATTTATAATGGTCAGCAAATGGCATAAAAGGTACAAAACTCACATCAAACAAGAACACCAAGCCCAGCTACTGTACTCTGCACATAATAAGCAATGATGCATACAGCACTGCCTCTCATCGCATGCTCTCTGGGTTGGGTGTAGCCAGCCTAGTGGACGTGGTGAGCAACTATGCACATAGTACTGTAAGGTACATTCATTTGGCTGGGTGGGAGTGCAGGCAGACCAGTCAATGTAGTGTAGTGTATGGTGGTAGAGATGGCACTCTGTATAATAGTGGTGCCCGAGGTAGGGTAAAGTCCCAGGTATAGCAATGGGAAGAATCCCGGCACTCACCAAGGAATTATTATTTATTCAGTGCAAAGACATCACAGGGTACAGGAAGACGGAAAACTGATGAAGGCTGTGAACCGAAACACATCCTCTTGTACCCTGTGATGTCTTTGCACTGATTAAATGAGCATTACTCAACTTGGTGAGTGCCGGGATTCTGTCTATTGCTCATGTAGTGTAGTGAGCAGTAAACGAAATAGTACAGTGTATGCATCGCTGTTCACAAGGGCTTCATTCTCACATTTGGTGCATAGTCAATATGGCAAATGTGCTGCAAAATGGACATATACCCCATATGGTTTCCATCAACCGACACTAGGTGCATGCGAGGCCTACAGTGTGCTACAGTACCATATTGTCATATAACCAAGTTGGCATCAGCTACATCTGTATTTATTTTCAGGATTACAAAGGTGGATACTTTGGTGGAACCCAAAGGATCCAATTATGTTAATGGATTTGATCAGGCACTGTTGGTATCTGCCATGTAACTAACCTGATGTAGCATTATATTAAAAAGAAGGAATAACACCAATAGACCTTTCTGTTCTCTGTAGCACAATAGAGTGTATATATTGTGAGTAGTTATGAGCAAACTTGCTGAACATTTGGGTTTGTCCTAACCCCAACGCCTGGCATTTGACTTCAGCTAGAGAAGTCTCAGTTCATTCATCACTAATTATAAGCAAGGCTCTGTTCACACAACGTAAAAATTAACGTCCGTTATTGCCCCAATTTAACTGACTGCAATGGGAACGCATTAAAGGGGAACTCCTGATAAGAAAAATTAGTTTTCTATTAAAAGTTCTTTAAAAGTTATATAGATGTGTCTATACAATGTATTACTGTATCTCTACAGTTCTGCCACACTAGTAGCTAATAGAAATCAAGGAAGTGAAAAAAATGGCCCCTGTGCCAATCCACATTGTCTCCTGCTCCTTCTGCTCTCCCACCTTAGGAGAAAAATATTCCATGCCTCTGTCTCACATTGTGTGTGTTTGCTGAGGACAGGCTGATGATGCAGACAGGGGGATAGGTGTGATCTCACAGGAGGCTTGGCTGGATTCCCCAATCCTTTGAGTGATTCACCATCTCTGACCGGCCACAAGCAGGTGCAGCACTAATTTTACTGATTGTGATGGGTGGGGGACTGTGATGATCAGCTGAGGGAAAGCATTGCATTCTGGGAACTGCTCAACCAGGAAGGACAGAAACACAATACACAACAAAACCCCCCAAACAAATGGATTTTTGGTAGTCTCAAAACTGGGATAGACAGGTAAGTAATGCTATATGTTTCTGCAGAAGTTTCATTTTTTTTTACCTCTACCTGGAGTTCCCCTTTAAAGTCAATGGAAAGACGGACATCCAATGCACACAATGTATTGAATAACGGACGTTAACACCGCGGCTATCAAAATAATGATCATGACAATTATTTTCAGACGTCTTTTGCAAACAGCGGATGTTTTTTATTAGTTGTTCACACACAGTTTTTCTTTTGTCACCGTTCTTTCTCTGTTTTTACTACTAAATTCAATAGACTTTTCAATAAAGCTGCACCCAAAGGCCAATTACTAACCCAAACTATTATAATTGTACCAACAGCCAACATTGCACTAATGGGAGGCCAGACAGCTAAATGACAGTGCTGAAAAAACGTTGTGTGAACATAGCCCAAGACTGCAAATATACAAAAGAAACACACATTCAGTATATTATAATGTGACCATGCTCCTTGCTGATAGTCACCAAGAACAGGCAACATTTTGAAATCTGATCCAAAAATAAAGAGACAAAATTAAGGTAAAAAGATAAAAATGCAAAATAAAAAAATGGATAATTTAGAAAGTAAAGTATGGGGTATACATTAAACCTGTGAAATGATTTTATGTAATGCATGCTTCTAAGGAAATGCAGCAGTGTGGTGGGGGGAGCAGGTGGACGGCGCACGGCTCGTGCTTCTTCAGGTTTTGCTGTTTTCATGATCAAACTGACTTTCCAAATCTCAGATCTGGAGGGGGTTCAAGAATGTATCATAAACCACATTTCATAAACTGTTGTCATGTGAACAGCAATGATAACAGAGCTGGATGGAGCTTTCTCTAAACAAGTCACCTTGTACTCTACATTTTTCGAATTTCTCCCTGTCTCAGAATTTTTAAGTAATTCTTCATATGTTCACAATGGTCTTTAGACATAGGTTAAAGAGTATTCTATAGCAGCTCACATAATACTGAATGACTGTACACAGAACTTGCACTAGGGCGCAGACGGGTACTTTATGAAACTGATCGCATGGATGTCATTCTTGACCATTCAAGCAGTAAAGGGGATTGCTACCAACATTCTGGGGGGTTAGGGCAGAAGTAGGGGTTAATGTAAGGTTTCCTGATGGTTTAGGGAAGAATTGGTTAATATTAGAGATGAGCGAACCTCGAGCATGCTCGAGTCGATCCGAACCCGAACTTTCGGCATTTGATTAGCGGTGGCTGCTGAAGTTGGATAAAGCCCTAAGGCTATGTGGAAATCATGGATATAGTCATTGGCTGTATCCATGTTTTCCAGACAACCTTAGAGCTTTATCCAAGTTCAGCAGCCCCCGCTAATCAAATGCCGAACGTTCAGGTTCGGATCGACTCGAACCCGAACCCGGTTCGCTCATCTCTGGTTAATATAAACATTCCCGGTAGTCTAGTGCAGTGAGACCCAGTACACACAATGTAATGTCCCTTTGGGTTCACTAGAAAACATTAGGTGTTTTTGATGCGCATTGCTGTTTTACTATATTTTAAATTGCATTATGTTGTAGAATGTTTTACATCATACTTTTGTGACTTTGAAAGGGTTACCCAACTCTACAACTATATATAAAAAAAAACCTAGAAGGAATAAAAGTAGTGAGTAAACTGGAGCCCAGGCTCTCTTCAGGTCAGAAATCAGAGTCAACCACAGGCGTGGTAACCCAGGGGGGCTAGATGGAACTTGCAAGGGCAGGTTGTGTGGTACCATGGCAGCACTTGTCACGAGGCTCAAAGTGGTATATGCCCTCCCTGGGTGCCAGCACATGCCCATTAACGGTCACAAGATTCAGGGAAAGATCAATCCACTCCCATGTAGACAGCTCAGAACATCAAAATTTCCCATAGACTTCAATTATGAATTTTGACAGTCTGAGCTCATGGCCTGGGACTGTATCACGCTAGCGCGATCTCTCCCTTGCTTGATCTTCTAATCAAAGTCGGTGTCAGACCTCCCATGATTAATAACTTTTGGCAAAAGTTATTTTTTGTGACAGGTATGCTTCAAGTAGTTTTAGTAGATTGTCGTATTGTTGAGTCTGGGGGCTACCAAAAGACCTGTCTATGCAGTATAGAACTCTGGCACAGGGACTCTGGTGACTTAACTTTTAATAGGACATACCTGTACTCACAGTTTAGAATGTACCATTTCTTGCCGGAAGGGATCACAATGTGCCAGGTCCAAGAATAAGGGCTAGGACATCCAGGTGTAGCTAATCCCCCAAAACTACTCAAGTTTAAGGAGCAAGGTTTGGCGGGGTACTTCGGCTTTGATTGCAGATTAACCAACATGATGGGGGTAGTCCTGGTCAGCTGAAGGACTTCCTGAAGAAAACCTGTAGAACGCTGGTCACCCAGCTTAGACAGCTTAGCCCCTTAACGACCGCGGGCGTAAGTGTACGCCTCCAAAACCCGTGCCTTAACGCAAACGGGCGTACAGCGTAATGTATAGCAGGCCATCCCTGCTTGTCGGCACGGGGGGTGATTAACCCCTCCCGTGCTGACGATCGCCGCTATTGGCTGATCAATTCAGATCAGCATATGGCGGCGATCTGCAGCTTTCCGGGTCACCGGTGACCCGATGGCCCGGAAAGCAATGGCGGTCGGTGCTGTCCGAGGACGACACCGACTGCCATTACTGTTAAAAGTAACGGTGGCCACGGTGCCACGTCCCGATCGCCGGGATCACGGCGATATAAGTACCCCATGAAAGGGTTAAATACCTGCTGTGGACACCTCAGCTAGGTAGCTGAGGTGTCCAGAGCAGGTATTGACCCATACTCACCGGATCAAGCGTCCCGATCGCGTCTTCCGGGTTCCGAATGCGTCATCGTCTTCTTCGGCGTCTTTGTCTTTTTCCGGCGGTCCCCATCGGTAATCATCGGCAAACTTCGGCTTTTTCTGGAATTGGCGTTCTACTGCCCCCTAGCGGCTGATAAGTGTATATAATACACATATCAGTAGCTATAGGGTTGAAGAAAGATTTTTTTTTTTTTTTTTCCCAATTTTTTTTTTTTCTATTTTCCGCACCCTATCGCCGCTGAGTGCTGATCAGCATCGCAAGTAAGTGCGCCGCTGATCAGCAACTCCTCCTTTTTGGCGTAGAGTGTTTTTTTCCTATATCCTACAGCCACGGTCTGCTTATAAGTGCCGCACATAAGTGCGGCATTTATCAGCAACTCCTTTCTTGGCGTAGTTTTTTTTTTTATACTTAATGTTAAAAAAACATGTAAAAAACACCATTACACTACACGGAATAAAGTTTGACACTACACCACTACATACCCCATATACCAATCCCCGTATAAAGATGACCCCCAGGGTGTTTTCGGTGACGGACGCATACGCTATTATTGCCTCCGACACCGAAACAGCCAGTGAGGATGAATGGGGGGGTCCTTTGTTCCTTCATTCATCCTCATCCTCATCATCCAATGACGTATCTGGGGGTAGCGTAGCGTACGCTGCCCCCCAGACACGTCTTTTCCGCCAGTACCGTCCCAATAAGAGATCACGGTATGGCGTGAAATTCTACAAACTCTGTGAGAGTACCTCAGGGTACACTTACAGATTTAGGGTACGTGCACACTGCGGAATGGCGAAGGATAACCCTTTGTGCATTCCGCAGCTGGCACCCGCCGGCGGACTGATGCAGGCGCGCGTCTCCACCCGTGTCATAGACTCCATGTTATGCTTGGGCGGATTCCATCGTCCGTCCAAAGAATGAACACATTTGACGGAGAGCGGAATCCGCCCGTGCATAGAATGGAGTCTATGACACGGACGGAGACGCGCGCCCGCATCAGTCTGCCGGTGGGTGCCAGCTGCGGAATGCACAAAGGGTTATCCTTCGCCATTCCGCAGTGTGCACGTGCACTTAGAGTGTATGAAGGAAGGGACACCCAAATCCAGCCCCCAGATGCCACCCCCCCCCCATCCTCTGAGTTAGTGGGGAGATCGTTCGGGAACTGATCTTCCCACTGCTGGATAAAGGTTACCACCTGTACGGGGATAACTTTTATACCAGCACCCCCTCTTCCGGTCCCTCGCTGCCCTGTAGCTTGCGGCACGATCCGAACATATCAGAAGTAGTAATAGCGCCCTAACATTTAGCAGCCATGGAGCGGACCCAGCGCTTCTGGATATGAGGGACCCCGTATCGCACCAGGACAACATTTTCCAGGTGACGTCCCCCACACTGGAAAACAGGAGACCCCAGAAGAAGTGCAGAGTGTGGCGTAACAGGGGGATCATGAAGGACGCCATTTTCCAGTGTGACGCCTGTCCTGATCACCCCGGCCTCTGCATACTGGATCGCTTCAAGGCGCACCACACGTCACTGGGGTTCTACATTATCTAAATTCTGTCCCTTACTCCTATTTTAGGGGTCACGTTGATCCAGGGATTATTCTGATCGCCATTATGGAGTCGGGAAGGAATTTTTTCCCTGTGATGAGGCTACTGTCGTCTGCCTTACGAGGGTTTTTTGCCTTCCTCTGGATCAACACAGGTTGAGTTTGATGGACACCTGTCATTTTCAACCTTATAAACTAATAATTGGCCTAATACCCCCAAATAAATTAGAATTGTCCCTTTTTCCCCAGCTAAATAGGTATGGCCGCCATTCCCATTAGAGGATGCCATGATGCAATTACAGAGCCTCTGTGCGGCCAGGACAGTAGAAACCCCCGACAAGTGACCCCATTCTGGAAATTACACCCCATAAGGAATCTAACAAGGGGGGCAGCGGGGATATGGCCCCCTGGTGACGGCCACATTTGGGACGTGAAAATGAAAAAAATTGTATTTTTTATTTTCACGGCACATGTTCTACATATGTGCCTGTTACCAGTGGGGTCCATATGCTCACTGCACCCCTTGTTAGATTCCTTATGGGGTGTAGTTTCCAGAATGGGGTCACTTGTGGGGGGTTTCTACTGTCCTGGCAGCACAGGAGCTTTGTAATTGCGACATGGCCTCCATCCTCCATTCCAGCCTCTAAATGGCGCTCTGTCCCTTTGGTGGCTTGCCCTGTGCCCATATGGCACATTATGTCCACATGTGGGGTATTTTCGTACTCAGGGGAAATTACCCTACACGCTTTGCGTTTATTTTCTCTTTTAACCCCTTGTGGAGATGGAAAAAAATCAAGGCTAGACCAACATTTGGTGTAATTTGTTTTAAATTTTTACTCTAAATCATTAATCTTGTCTTGATTTTTTCATTTTCACAAGGGGCTAAAAAAGGGAAGGAGCGCCATTTGGTTTTTTGAGGCTGGATTTGGCTGGAATGAATTTCGAAGGGCCATGTTGCATTTAAAAGGCCCCTGTGTTGCCAAGACAGTTAAAAAACCCCCACAAGTGACCCCATTATGGAAACTACACTCCTCAGGGAATGTAACAAGGGGTGTAGTGAGCACATGGACCCCACTGGTGACGGGCACAAATATGGAACAATGTGGCGTGAAAATGAAATATTACATTTTTTACACTATAATGTTGGTCTAGCCTTGAATTTATTATTTTCACAAGGGGTTAAAAGAGAAAAAAACACATAAAATGTTTAGAGCAATTTCCCCCGAGTCCGTAAATACCCCACATGTGGACATAAAGCGCTATGTGGGCGCAGGGCAAGCCTCCGAAGGGAAGGAGCGCCATTTGGATTTTGGAGGTTGGATTTGGCTAGAATGGATGATGAACGCCATGTCGCATTTATAGAGCCCTTGTGCTGCCAAGACAGTGGAAACCCCCCACAAGTGACCCCATTCTGGAAACTACACCCCTCAAGGAATCTAACAAGGGGTGCAATGAGGATATGGACCCCTTGATGACGGGCACATTTGTGCCGTGAAAGTGAAAAAATGAAATTTTTCACTTTCACGTCACATTGTTCCACATTTGTGCCCGTCACCAGTGGGGTCCATATGCTCACTGCACCCCTTGTTAGATTCCTTGAGGGGTGTAGTTTCCAGAATGGTGTCACTTGTGGGGGGTTTCCAGTGTTTTGGCAGCACGAGGGCTCTGTAAATGCGACGTGGCCCTTGAAATCCATTCCAGTGAAATCCAGCTTCCAAAAGCCAATTGGCGCTCCTTCCCTTTGGAGGCTCGTCCTGCGCCCGCTTGGCACTTTATGTCCACATGTGGGGTATTTCCGTACTCGGGAGAAACTGCGCTACATGTTTTGTGTTTTTTTTTTCCTTTTATCCCTTTGTGAAAATGAAAAATTGAAGTCTAGAACAACGTTTTAGTGTAAAAAATACTTTTGTCTTTTTTCACGCCATATTGTTGGGAAAATCTGTGAAGCACCTGTGGGGTCCAGATGCTCACCGCACCCCTTGTTACATTCCTTGAGGGGTGTAGTTTTCTGAATGGTGTCCCTTTAGTGGTGTTTTTTAGGTTTTGGCACCCCAGAGCCTCTGCCAACCTGAAGTGGTACAGTCAGAAATGACCAAATATAACGGAGCCATTGAAATGCACTAGGCGCTCCCTTACATCTGAGGCTTGTGGTTGCGTCAAATAGCGCAATAGGGTCACATATGGGGTATTTCTATAAACTGCAGAAATGGGGCAATAAATATTGGGGTGAATTTCTCTGGTAATAAGTTTATAATTATGAAAAATATTGGATTACAATAAAATCTCTGCACAGAAAATTAAAATTTTCAAATTTCTTACACACTTAGCTTTTATTTCTGTGACTCCCCTAAAGGGTTAAAAAAACTTTCTGGATCTGCTTTTGCAGAGTTTGGGGGGTGCAGTTTCTGAAATGGGGTGCTTTGTGGGGCTTTCTAACATACAGGCCCCTCAAATACACTTTAAGGCTGGGTTCACACGCTGTAACTGTGCGGCTGTATTTTTTATGCGGCTGTAAATGTGCGGGTGAAACTCCGGCCGTGGGAAAAAATAGACATGCGGCTCAAAACATACGGTCATTTACTTGGAAATCTGGTTCAACTAAAAATAACAAATAAAATGTTAAGAAAGTGATGGAAACACCTCTGGATGCATCTGGGAAAGCAGGGAAACAGTTTACATGAATCGCTATTACCGGGGTTTGCGATCCTCTGCACTATAGCCGATGTGTCTCATGGTTAATATATTGAATTAATAAAACACATTTTCTGTCTAATAAAGTCCCTTTTATTGTTCAATAATTAAATGTAAACGATTCCATCATTTTGCAATTAAATATACTGTTAAAATAAATATATATATAAATAAATGTATATTTATATATATATTTATTTTTTGACAGTATATTTAATTGCACGATGATGGATTCGTTAGAATTAAATTATTGACCAACGAAACTGAATTTATTTAAACGAAAATGTGTTTTCTTAATTAAATATTAATTAGTACAGGAAACTCCATAAGCCGGTAATTCATATGCCGGCAATAGAGCATTCTGTACTAATCATCACTTAACTTTAATGAAAACATCAAATGTTTCTTCTAATTATGTTATGACAATAGCATTATTAGAAGAAACATTTAGAATTATATGTGCGCTCAGCTGATTGGCTGTTCGGCTGAGCGCACATATAATGAGCCGGTCCGCAGTACAATGACTTCATTGTGCTGCGGACCAGCGAAGAGGACACATCGGGGTGAGTATAGAGCTCTCCCCACCCCCTCCCCAGCACTGCACCCCTCCCAGCAAGGAAGGGGGGGTCACTTAACCCCTTCCTTGCTGGGATGGGTGCAGTCTGACATCAGTCTGGCCCCCAGGGGGTTAAGGGGGATGCAATACATCCTCCCTTAACCCCTTGGGGGTCAGACTGTAAGCAGCGATCTGTAAAGATGCTGCATACTGTAAGGTGCACAACACCGCTCACAATGATGGGTGTTGTGCTCCTGTTTGTGTGTTTTTTGTGTGTTTCTCCCTTTTTGTTTTTCAGATATCGGTATCCAGGGGATTACGTCGGATTCCGTGGACTACGTCGATGACCAGCGTTTTTTTAATGTTTTTTTTAATAAAATGGTCAATGAGGGGTGTGGGGGTGTTTTTATTTGAATAAAAAAATTTGTAAACTTGTGTCTTGTCTTTATTTCTTTACTTTATAGACTTAGTAGTGGAAGCCGTCTAATAGACGGAATCCATTACTAAGTCGGGGCCTAGTGTTAGCCGGTATAAAATGGCTAACACTAACCCCCTATTATTACCCCAGTACCCAATGCCACCAGGGGTACTGGGAAGAGCCGGGTGCCAGTGGTCCCGGAGCGTCAAAATTGGCGCTCCTGGACTGGGGCGGCAGCAGGCTGGTAAGAATTAGGCTGGGGAGGGCCTAAACCAATGGCTCTTCCCACCCTGGTGTTACCAGGCTGCTGTCGTTTGGTTTTTAACCCGGCTGGTTATAAAAATAGGGGGGACCCTATGCGTTTTTTTTTAATTATTTATTTATTTAAAAAAAAAAAACGCATAGGGTCCCCCCTATTTTTAGAACCAGCCGGGTTAAAAACCAAGCGACAGCAGCCTGGTAACACCAGGGTGGGAAGAGCCATTGGTTTAGGCCCTCCCCAGCCTAAATCTTACCAGCCTGCTGCCGCCCGGTCCAGGAGCGCCAATTTTGACGCTCCGGGACCACTGGCACCCGGCTCTTCCCAGTACCCCTGGTGGCATTGGGTACTGGGGTAATAATGGGGGGTTAGTGTTAGCCATTTTATACCGGCTAACACTAGGCCCCAACTTAGTAATGGATTCCGTCTATTAGACGGCTTCCACTACTAAGTCTATAAAGTAAAGAAATAAAGACAAGACACAAGTTTACAAATTTTTTTATTCAAATAAAAACACCCCCACACCCCTCATTGACCATTTTATTAAAAAAAACATTAAAAAAACGCTGGTCATCGACGTAGTCCATGGAATCCGACGTAATCCCCAGGATACCGATATCTGAAAAACAAAAAGGGAGAAACACACAAAAACACACAAACAGGAGCACAACACCCATCATTGTGAGCGGTGTTGTGCTCCTTACAGTATGCAGCATCTTTACAGATCGCTGCTTACAGTCTGGCCCCCAAGGGGTTAAGGGAGGATGTATTGCATCCCCCTTAACCCCCTGGGGGCCAGACTGATGTCAGACTGCACCCATCCCAGCAAGGAAGGGGTTAAGTGACCCCCCTTCCTTGCTGGGAGGGGTGCAGTGCTGGGGAGGGATTGGGGAGAGCTCTATACTCACCCCGATGCGTCCTCTTCGCTGGTCCGCAGCACAATGAAGTCACTGTGCTGCGGACCGGCTTATTATATGTGCGCTCAGCCGAACAGCCAATCAGCTGAGCGCACATATAATTCTAAATGTTTCTTCTAATAATGCTATTGTCATAACATAATTAGAAGAAACATTTGATGTTTTCATTAAAGTAAAGTGATGATTAGTACAGAATGCTCTATTGCCGGCATATGAATTAACGGCTTATAGAGCTTCCTGTACTAATTAATATTTAATTAAAAAAACACATTTTCGTTGAAATAAATACAGTTTCGTTGCTCAATAATTTATTTCTAACGAATCCATCATTGTGCAATTAAATATACTGTCAAAAAATAAATATATAGATAAATATACATTTATTTATATATCTATTTTTTTTAACAGTATATTTAATTGCAAAA
The DNA here is from genome assembly GCF_027789765.1 of Dendropsophus ebraccatus. Classification (NCBI taxonomy): domain Eukaryota; kingdom Metazoa; phylum Chordata; class Amphibia; order Anura; family Hylidae; genus Dendropsophus; species Dendropsophus ebraccatus. The sequence continues at coordinate 33,477,869 of NC_091458.1, read as the reverse complement.
TGATGGATTCATTAGAAATAAATTATTGATCAACGAAAGTGTCTTGATTACAAAGAAAATGTGTTTGATTAATTTAATATATTAACTATTAGAGGCATCGGCATTCGGCATCATTGCCGGCTATTTTTGAAGTACTCCGTACGGACCGCCTGTCAATCCACGGCCGCATATTCAGCCGCAAACAATGGTCTTGTTCATTTTTTACGGGTCCGTTTACGATAGGGCCGTAGATTCATACATAGTGTGCACTGTGCAGTCGTATATCCTATACTTTCCAGCGTACGCATGAACCACCAAAAATACCGCCGCACAATTACAGCCGCAAATACAGCCGCACTCTTACAACGTGTGAACCGAGCCTAAACCTGAACAGGTCCCTAAAAATATCTGATTTTGAAATTTTACTGAAAATTTGGAAATTTGCTGCTAATGTTTTACGCTTTCTATTGTCTAAAAAAAATGAAATATAGTTTAATAAATGCTGCCAACATAAAGTAGACATGTTGCTAATGCTATTTAATATATAATTTATGTGGCATAACCATTTTCTGTATAAACAGAAAAGGTTTAAAGTTGGAAAAATGCATTTTTTTACAATTTTTCACGTTATTTTGGTTTTTTTCATAAAGATTCGTTATAAGTATAGACTCCAATTTACAAGAAATGTGAAGTACAATATGTCACGAGAAAACAATCTCAGAATCAGCCGGATAGGTAAAAGCATCCCGAAGTTATTAATGAATAAAGTGACACAGGTCATATTCATAAAATTTGCTCCGGTCCTTAAGGCCATTTTAGGCCCGGTCCTTAAGGGGTTACAGTCCCTTTTAGTGGTATTTGCCCCTCTTAGGGTTCAGCAGGCCATAAAAGCAGGATATAGGAGACTGTAAAAGACAAATCTGAAAGTGCTTCTTTGCAGAATCTGGCACCTGGCCGAGAGCCAGGCCCTGTAGGAGGCTTTTTCTTCTAGCAAAACAGTAATAGACTAAAAAGGAAGGACTTAACTGAGTGAGACCCAGAACTGAACACCACCACCTACTTAGGGCTATGGCCCGGCTAATCCCTAATTGGTGGGGAGAGCTTGTGGTAACTTGATGTCCTATAGGTTGGAACCTCCTAGAACTGGCCTCTGATAGGCTTAGGGAGTGGGAGGTGGATGGCAACGTGCTGGCATAAATATAGGACAATACTCTTTTGTGGCCAAACAGTAACGGTGGAGCTAGGAAAGGGAAGCAAAGGATAACAAAATGCAATATACCTTTAGTGCTGACTGAACTAAAGGAGAACCCAGCAAGCAGTGGCATATGGGTCTCTGGACAATGCACAAGTATGCCCTGCCCCCCTGCCCCATTCCAGATTTAGGAAATCCGCTCATTCTGAGAGTTCCATGTTGCCATTTTAGGTCACAATTTATATACTCTACAGCTAGGAAAAGCACTACTAAATAAACCATACAACATTTAGTTAACAGTGAACCAAGTGGTTAGCTTCCCAAATCTTACAAAATGAGAGAAAAAAAACTCCAGAAATCTACCTATTGGATTTATTGATGAACCCTGAAAATAAGCCCCATGGACTTCTTTGGACACCATATTTTAGCGCTATACAACAGTGATGTACTGAGCCGCAATATGTTTATAGGCATGAGGTCATGCTTTTCTGGCAAATGTAAAATTTATAAAAATGTTTAAATCAACTGTGTAACCTAAAGAGTTTGGAAGTTACACCTGCTAAGATTTGGTGTAGAAAAATAGTTAATGATTAGTAAGTTTTGAACCTGGCCAAGGTTCATTCAGACCTCAAAATAAGAACCCTCTGAGCATACACAGAGATGTATCAGGTTTGATAGGATAGGATTATTTATACAAAAGTTACTGATTGACAGACTACAATCCCGAAAGTGCCTGTTATTCGCTTGAGACTAGTCACAAAAACATTCCTTAAAGGTCAACATGACAGATGCCTAACAGGCCCCTTTAATACCTGACCTTCACTGGGAATATTCAAGCCCCACCCCTTTTTATAATATAAAAAAAAAACAATAAAAACAAAATACAATCAGTATCACTATAACCGTAAAAGAAACACTGTAAAATTCCAAATGCCAGAATTACTGATTTTTGGGGGGCCATGGCTTCTCCCAAAAAACAAGTATTGAAGTTTCCTCCCCCACATGGTTGTTGTTTTTAATTAACCAATAAGCATGTGGGGAAGGCCTGGCACATCCTGTTATGCTGTAGCCATGTTGGCTACTGGTATAGCAGTGATTGGCCAACCACTACAGGTGACTTGGGTATATACAGTATAGGCTCAGTTGCCATCATTTAGCAGGAAGGGAGAGATGCTGGAGGAGGGACAGCATTAGTGTAGGAACAGTTTAAGTAGGTAGGCAGGCCAGTAGCCCATAAAAACCTAAAAGTCCTTTTTAGGACTAGCAATCTCCTTGCGTAACACCTAAAACTAAAAACATCTGACATACACCACACCAGTAACATACAGTATACTAATACTGGATATGTGCAGAATACTGGTACTGGTATACAGCTCAAAGAAACAGCCATCTGACATACACTATACAAGGACCACTATACCACTACACCACCTTCAATAACTGATGGCCCATTTTGGTCCGCCACCTGTCCTTCCCACACATAGGAACGATTGGCACGGGCAATTTCCATGGTCCTTTCATCACTCTCTGAAGTTTTCAAGTGAACCAGACACCTTCCCCTTTGCCAAGCAGGGGGCACCTGGTTAAATGCTCAAGTCTTCCCTTGAATTTAATAGGGTTGGGGTCGAGTCAAGCACTTGTGCATTGAAAAATGCATTAAAAATTTTCAAAAAAGACTTAAGTAGTAAAGTATAAAAAAAAACTATATAAATCTTATGTCGCAGTACTCGTGCTAAGTCACAAACTTAAATAAGGTATGGTACTGGATAGCCTAGGTTAAGCCATCATTATTAAAGGGGAATTATTAGCAGCTTAGACAAATCTTACCTGCTGATACTGTAGCTCCCTTTAGTGCATGGGGCGCTGAGGATGAAGGTATGTCTCTTACCTTCTCCCTTGGTGCAGCTCCCATGCTATTTATTTTGAAATCCTCTGCCCAGTAAGGCTGTTAGGAGCACTGGAGGTGGGGCTGCCCCTCAAGCACCAATCCAGCTGGCCCGTGGCTGCCTCCCTCCCCTGATGGTCATGGGGGGGGGGGTGGAGAGACTTACCTTCATCCTCAGCACCCTGTGGTTAGATTCGTCAGCTGTGTGAAGGGGCCACAACTGCAGCCTCATCATTGTTTAGATGTACTCGACCTCACATCAGTGTACTATTGGTAGTGGCAGTTTAGGGTACTGCAGTATTTTTCTGTTCAAGTAAATGAAGCAAAGCTGCAGCACCTTGCACTGCCACCACCCATAGTGCGGCATGGATGAGCACATGTAATATTGAAAAGGCACTGCAGCCCCTTCAAACAACTGGTTGTCAGGGAATAGCAATCATATTATGGAAGTTCTGCAGAGGATTTCATTCCCTCGTTGATTCCAATTGATCACTGGAGATCCATACAGCAGAAGACACAATGACTAACTTTCCACAGGGGCTATATATATATATATATACTAGCGCAGGCATAATATAGTTTCCACCGTTGGTTATTGCTGTGATTGTTTATTTTACTTTTAAATGGCCATTGTTGTTTTAAACAGATTCTCTCCCAGTTTAAGCTCATGTTAGTCCTAATAAATTTCTAAATCATTTTATCTACACAAAATGACTCCTTAGTGCAGAAGAGCTCTAAATTCTTGGTCGCTTCCTTCACTGCTCTATACTGCCCACTAACTGTTCTTAGGGGAAGTCCATCTCAAGTAACAGAGAGACTATGACAGAAGGTAGGAAATAGGGGTGAGGTGTAGCATGTGGTTTGTGTGGGGGAGAGAGAGAGTCTGTGCTGTATACCTCCAAGCTGAAACAGTCTCCCTGCTGAAGCTGATCCTTACAGTCCCTGAAAGGTAAATCAAGGATTGTAGGGAGAAGCATGTGAGCATAGCGTGATCTGACGCCGCTCACCCTGCCAACTCTACCCTGCATGATGTACTGATGCCGATGGACGGGAAGTCAGCATTGTACTGATCTGGGACACCAGTAAAAGCTTGCTGCAGATAGTGTCCTACAGCTGAAAGAAAGAGTTGTGGAGTTTATGAGGTGTGGGAGGACACAATAATTATTAGGTGCTGCAGCTGGTATGGGTCTGGAGAGAGTTAGGGCCCTATTACATGGAACGATAATCGGCTCAATCGGCCCTATCCGGCGGCTTATTGCTCTGTGTAATAAAAACAATGATCAGCCGATGATATCAATCATCGACTGATCATTGATATAGGTTTGGACCTATAATTGTCGGGCGTCGACCGCACATCGCTACGGCGGCTGACGATTTCCAAACTGTATACATTACCTATCCATGCTGCAGGGCTCCTCTTGCACTCTGCCCCTCCCCTGGTCCCGCGTGATCCAGCTTCAGAGTGGCCTGTCTGAGTTGACAGGCCGCTCAGCCAATCACTGGCTGGGGCCTCCGCGGCCAGTGATTGGCTGAGTGGCCTGTCAGCTGAGACATGCCGCTCTGAAGCTGCAGCGCGCGGGTCCTGGTGAAAAGCAAAGTGTAAGAGGAGCCCTGCAGCATGGATAGGTAATGTATAGAGTTTAAGCAAGGGTTTCGAGGACATCAATAACGATGTCCACGCAGCCCTTGTTAAACGATTATCAGGCCGTTTAATAGGCCCAGTGATTATCGGTCCCCCATCGGCCCGTGTAATAGTACCCTTAGTGCTGTGGAGCTCAAGAGGAACTGGAGAGAGAGGAGAAGCCAGGAAGATGCCTGAAAAGGTGATAGTTAAGACAGGGGAGAAGTGCAGAGCCAGAAGAGGAGAAGGGAGCTGATCTGCTGTGGAGACTGTGGCAGAGGAAGAATAAACACAGCTCAGCCTGGCCGGGAAGAGAATGTTACTCTGAGGAGCACGGACAGTCTGTTACAGATAAGTGAAAGTAAAAGTGTTTTTCAGACTGCAGGAAGAGGTAAATCAAGGATTTTATCACATTTCACTGCCATAATGCTCTAGGCAGCTGTTCTTTGCGTAAATATCAGTCTACCTAAAGCTATATATATCGGCGCTTCATGGCTTAGTGTCTATTTCTTTCATTTCTGCTCACATAGTACCTTGCTAAGTCAGTGCATCAGTAACACATGCCATCTATAAAACTATACTGTGTAAATCATCCACAAGCACACTGTTAGCTTTTTCAATGCACTTTTACTGACATTACGTCATGCCATAGTAGATAGGAGTATGTGATGTGCTGTCATTGGCCAGAAAAGTAGGGGAAAGGAAGTCCTGTGTGTGTACTACTGGCAAACGAATGAGAATGCACCTTGAAGGGGACACTCAGCGGTGTCAATAATAATAATACCTTGTGATCACTCTGAAGGGTTAATCTAACATAACCATGCAAGTTTTTAAAGCAGATACTCTTTAAATACCTTCACAACAATTGATAACTATAGGGCTGTCTTGGACAACTGCCGCTGTTGTTACTTTTACTATTTGCATCTCTAACTCCCTACCTGTATAGCATTCAGGAAAAGAGTTACACGTATTTCCAGCTCGATTGTACATTTTAGAATTATGATTTGTGATGTGACGTCTCTTCTTCCTATAATGGAGCTGTGACTGAGATGGTGGATGGCTATTCCAGCACCACAGACAGCACCTCAGCTGATCGGCCTTTACTAGGGATGGGCAGATCACAGGACTGATATGGAATAGCTCTACCCACATACACACTTTCCATTTAATCACAGCAATGTGTGTCTGTGCAACGTGAGCGTCTGAAGTAGAAGCTAAAGATCTGACAGCAGATGAGAACCACGCCATTCATCCAGCCTGCCCATTTTCCACCTAAAAATCCAGTATGTTTAAATCATTAACTAGAAAATCTATATGAAATATGGGAATATTTGTATTCAGATATAAAGCGCTTAACTACAACAGTACATGTGCCAAACGGACTACAAAGAACTATAGGAGGCACAAACTGGGCTGTGGTCTCTTTTCAACTAATCTAAACTTATTACTTATTGACTCCAATGATGTAAAAATAATTATAATATAATTACTACATATAATACATACAGTGGACTCACTGTTTAAGGCTATGTTCACATGCTGTGAACATCCGGCCGTTCCGTGACCCCGGACTCAGCCCGGATCATTCCGGCCGGTACTTAAGTACCGGCCTGGTGATCTTTCCGGCCGCGGAGCTCTGATGCAGGCACATCAGCATGCTTCAGAGCTTCCCATAGCCCACAGTGAAGCGAGCGGCCGGAGCCGCTTGCTTCACTGTGTGAACTGACAGGTCTTTCTGCGGCCGGAATTCACTGAATTCCGGCCGCAGAAAACTGACATGTCAGTTTTTTCCGGCGCCGCATGGGATCCCGGCCAGAGCGCATACAATGTGTGTACGCTCCGGCCGGGATCCCATTGAAAGTAAGGCTATGTTCCACCCCTCAAAACTACAGCTGTAGTTCTGCGGCGAGAACTACGGCCGTAGTTTTACGTAGTGTGAACATAGCCTAATATAATAACTACATATAATACATACAGTGGACTCACTGTTTAAGGCTATGTTCACACTACGTATGAGTCCGGCTGTGGTTCGTACGCAGCCGTACATGTGCGGCTGAAAGTACGGCCGTGGGAAAAATAGACATGCGGCCGGATTGCGAACATGCAGGCGAACCGCGAACATACGCCCATAGTACAGTTATGCTTCCCTAGCTTGTTTCGAAGCGATCTGAAACAGGTAATTTACTTGGAAATCTTCGCCAAGCCCAATAAAACACACAGAACCTTTTGGACCTAAAAATCATGTTCAATTTGGCTGAAATAAGTACTTCGTACGGGACCGCATGGAAATATTTCCGTCCTCAAACAATGGTTTTGTTCATTTTTCACGGCGCCGTATACGATTCGGCCGTAAGCTCATACGTAGTGTGCATTGTGCGGCCGTATATCGTATACTTTCAAGCGAACGCATCAACCTCAAAACTACGTGCGTATATTCGCGGGTTCGCACTACAGCCGGAAAGATACGTAATGTGAACATAGCCTAAAGGGGTATTCCCACCTGGACATTTATATACTGTAAATGTACCATAAATGTCTGAAAGAGTAAGGTCCTACCTATGGTGATCTAGAGAACTGGGACCCCCTGACCCCTTCCTGCTTGTTTTATGCAGTTTGTGTTTTTGGCTGTTTTATGCAGTTTATGTACGGTAACTCCCATTCACATTAACCTCCGATGACAGAGACAAATTATACTGCTTTAATTTTTTCACCTATAGACCTATATGAGGTCTCATTATTTGCGAAACCAATTGTATTTTGCAATTACATGATTAATTTTTCCTTAAAGTATGGTGCAAAACTGAAAAAAAAGGTGAAATTTAATTAAATTCTTTTAAAAAAAATTAAAATTGTGATGGGATTTCATCTTTACACTGATATATTTTCTATGTCGTTAAGTCAGTACGATTATAACAATACCTAAATTTTATAACTTTTATGTTATATAGCTACTTTTAAAAACGGAAAACTTAAAAAAATATGGGGGAGATTTATCAAAGGATGTAAATATACACCTGGTGTATACTGCCCACTGCAACCAATCACAGCTCAGCTTCCAGCTCTGGAGAAAGGAAAGCTGAGCTGTGATTGGTTGCTGTGGGCAGTTTGCACCAGTCTAAATTTTACACCCTTTGATAAATCTCCCCCTATGTGTTTAAATTTGCTCCATTCTGACTCTGTTATTTTTTGTTCTATAGGGCTGTGTGAGGGTTTATTATTTGCACCATGATCTGTAGTTTTTATTGGTACCACATATGTATATATCAAACTTATCACTTTTTATTTTTATTTTTTTCTGGGATGTGATACTGCACTTACACCATTTACCGAGCGAGATCAGGAATGTGATCATTTAATAGTTTAGGTGATTCCACATGCAATAATTTCAAATATGTTTATTTTCAACCTCGTGGTCCCAGATACAGGTTCCAAAGACGATACAGCAAAAAGTAGAATAAGGCCGCACTACGAAATCCATAAATAAAGGGGTTTTGGTTATTCACCCAACATGTGCAACGTTTCAATATTTTCAGTGAGATCTTTGTCAAGCAATATATATATGTTCTGTTTTACACATTTTTATAGTCCCTCTAGGGTACTTCTATGAGCAATACACTGATTGCCCATAGAGCTCAATGCAGTACATATGTACTGCATTGATCCACCATTCCGTACTAGATTGCTACTGACTGCTGAAGGCAGCCTGTAGCAATCGCCAATGACAGTCAGCTCAGGAGGCCTAGCAGAATGGACCAGCTTCCTGTGATCTCGCAGCAGGGAGCCAGTCTGAGCCACTGTGCCACCAATGCTGTATGATATGGACATAGCCATAGATGTTTTAGGCTATGTTTACACGCTGTACAAACAATGGCCGTTCCGTCGTGAACGGACATTGTTTAACACTACCTGCCATCAGAATTAATGTTCATAAACATTAATTCCAGTCGTAGTTTTCCAACAATGGCCATTGTTTGCGCTCATCTGTACCTAGTGGGAACATAGCCTTAGTATAAGCAGTTTCGGATGCACCATTTATAATTATTGGCTTTTTATTTCTATGATATATATATATGAACATGTTGCACCTTTCCTACATTTCATAAGCTTCATTGTTTTCCTAGAACCCATCCATATAAAGTTCTAGGCAACACTTGATAGACAGCAAATTAATAAAAGCTAAAGGGGGAACCTCATTTAATATTTTCCATATCTTGAGCAAATATTCAAGCTGCCAGGGTTGCACTTAAGAGAGATGAACAATGCTGATACCATACATTAGTGTTACATAAATCTCGGCTCTCACGTAAATTTACAGCTGTAGTACATCATATATATTGTAGCGTTCTGGAAGATATATGTTTCTTCATGGGGGAGGAATACAATCTCCAAGTAAGATCGTGCAAGTTACTTTTGTTATAATATAAATACGCTCATCTTTGTTTTCAGAAGACTTTCTATGGTTATCTTCTAAGTGTTCACTGTAATGATATATCCCAGGAGTGTCCAAAAACACATATTTTCTGCATTTTTTATTGGGCTGAAGAGGACTGTGGAATAACACGTGTAGTAAATGACACAGAACAGAACATTTTGTAATAGGCTATCGCTGAAAAGAATGGAACAAGACAACAGAAAGTGATTCTAGAAAAAAGAGGGACACAAGAAGGGAAGGGGTAGGATAAAAAGGCTAATATAAATGGATTTTTTTACATGTTCAATTATGTTAATATTGTTATATTTGGATGTTCTTTGTGTAGGAAGATGGATAAGAAGGTTGTGGTGTCTTGTTATTTTAGGAATCTTCCCCCTTTGTCTTGTCATTTAATATCTAAAAAATGGTACCATGCATGATGCTGTATTCCACTGCATATATAAGGAGCTAATGTATGATGAGATCTGTGTTCTGGATTTTTTTTTATTGAGTTGGGGGTGCAGTATAAATAACACACAAACCATACTCACCTGCCTGTATCCCCCACTGGTGTTGTTCTACTCGGCATCCACTGATCTCAGCCTCTTCCCGTTTCCTCTGATGTATCCTCTCAGCATTAAAGGCCTGCTCAGCCAATCACTGGCCACGGCGCTATCTCGTGACCTAGACAGAGTCCCAGTGCAACTCTATGGGCTGATGACTTGATGAAAGTGAGCACCGATCTGCTAGATCAGCATTTACTTACTGAGCTGATATAAGACTCAATAACCATGTAGCAAGGCTGAACAGACATAGTTATCGGTCCTGCAGCCCTTGCCTAATAAACTTATACATGCCTGTCCACCCCTAAAATCCTGCTAGCTTCAGCCATCTCCCTGCAGTGTCTGAAGTGACAGGCCGCTCAGCCAATTACAGGGGTAGTGTTGTGGCCTGTGATTGGCTCAGCGACCTGTCAGTTCAGACACTGCCAAAGCTAACAGGACATCAGGGAGTGCGGAGAGGTATTATGTAAGGTTTTTTTGTTGTTGTTTTTTTTTTTTTTTTTTTTTTTACACAGTCATCATCTGTTGGCCCTGTTACATGTAGCGATACAGGCCTGGTAGCCGATCATTTTAGGTCAGGACCAAAAGACGCGATCAGCCAATGATCGTTGTCATTGGCTGATCGTTCTCTTTATTACACAGAGTGATGATCTGCCCTAAGGGATAGAGCAGATAGAGGAATATGTGGCAGTGCAGTCGTCTCCACACTCATCTTATTGATCGGTCAGAGTCTAAAGACTCAGATCCTGACCGATAAAAACTTTTGATATGTCAGAGACATATCAAAAGTTTTTATTTAATTTCCCCTGTTTTTGTAGACATTATCCTGGAGTGGATATAAGGTAATGTGTCATTTATGCAAATGTTATTAAGAAGCCAATAAAAAACCTTAAGACATGACTGAGACAGAGAGCTTCTTCCCAGAATTTTCAGCAGAGCATGAGTGGTTTTTAAGTGTCCACATGTCTTTACGACTTAAGGAGACACATTATCACTTTGGCCCCAGAAGAAAGAAAGCCTCTGTACAGCCAGCCAGCATACTGCTCTGTACTGGTGAGGGGCAATTACCTAGAAACAGTGTGCACAACGTAAAACAAAAGCTACATGTGTTTTACTTTGTGCACGCCATTTTTAATGGATTTCTAATAAATGTGAAGTTTTAATCATTTTCTATGGACACTGATGCTGGAGCCGCTGTTTTTGGCTATGTTTATCCTGATTCCAGATGAGTTACCCATGCACCATTGCCCATTGGGTTATCCCGCTGAGCTTTACGTGGGCTGTAATCACGTACGTGCCTTTTTGTATACATTCTTCAGGTAAGTGGCCTGGCTTGGCTAGAAGCCCCAGCCATGCCCTAAGGTTTCTTACTAGAGTCAGACTGGATGGGAAAGCTATCTCTAAAAGGTGGGATCAGACGACTGCTTTGCATATCCTGGAGGAGCGTGAAAAGCCGGGGGCCTGGAGATGATGATTCTTGTTATGTTCTCCACTAGGGCAGCAACATATTAAAAGTTTAAAATGAGCAAAATACCCCTTTGAAGGGATTATCCAGTGCTACAAAAACATGGCCACTTTCTTTCAGAGACAACACTAATCTTGTCTCCATTTCAGGTGCGGTTTGCAATTAAGCTCCATTCACTTCAATGGAACTGAGCAGCAAAACCTTGCCCAAGCTGGAGACAACAGGGTTCTGTCTCTGGAAGAAAGTGGCCATGTTTTTGTAGCACTGGATAACCCCTTTAACCCTTTATTCCAGAAGAATCATTCTGTCATCCATTATGCAAACGTTTAAATTTTTAACATTTTATGCTTTAATATAATATGAACATGAGAAAATATATATACGAAACATAGAGTTATAGACTTGTAGTCCACACTTACAAACCTAAATTAAAATGTATGTCCTTCTTCAGTATTATAATATTGTACATTATGTGATCTCGATATAATGATTCCAAGGCTTGAAGAAACCAGTTTTCTGTAGGAAATGTCCAGAATATTTTTTTACCTCCTGCTAAAAGCAAGCACTGAGTATACAGCTTCGTTTTGAACGACGTGTTTATATACAATGCATTTTATTGCATTATCTATCATGATAACTTCTACTGATTTATTACTTTTCTGTTTACAAAAATGGGTCAATATGTTTTTTCTATAGCGTCTTTGAAGTTCTCTGATAATACCCGAGATTACATCCCCATTCCAACACAGAGAAGGTCTACCCGTCCGCTCATTACTTGTATAACTTTGCATTTCACCTGCGCTCACCACAATATTAATATGACTTTTGATCTCCGAGAGGTCAAAGTCCAAAAACTCAGCTTCAACCATTTTATCCAATCTCCAGTCAAAATAAACCACAAAGCCACTATCGGAAAGCTCAGTCTATTTAACCTGTACAGAAGTGGCTCTCCTTTTGTACACATACATTTCCTCTACAAATATTCAGAAAAGATTAAGACCAGAAGTAATCCTGTGCAAGAAAAATAGCCCGATAGTATAATGACTTACAAGAAAAGAGGAAAACAATTAAGAGCTCCTGTGTATTTTACTTCTCAGACCATAGATAAACCCGGTTACACTTCATTCTTGCACAAGGAGCTAAATATTTAGCTATTGATCCACAATGGAGGCCTTCAGATTGTGGTGCTAATAGTTTAAGGACTATGGGGGGGATTTATCAAACTGGTGTGAAGAAGAATTGGCTCCGTTGCCCCTAGCAACCAATCAGATTCCACCTTACTTTCCTCACAGACTCTTTGGAAAATGAAAGGTGGGATCTGATTGGTTGCTAGGGTCAACTGAGCCAGTGTCACTTTACACCGATTTGATAAATCTGCCCCTATTTCTTTATTAATTTATTTTTTTATTTAAATTTGTTTCTATTTTCTAATTGTAATTTTTTTTTATTTCATTTTATGTACATTATTATGCGGGCAGCCACCTTGCCTGAGCTGTTTAGAATAGCAATTAGTGATGCGCTGTACAGAAAGCCCCATGGATGTAGACTAAAATTGGCACAATCTGTGCCATGAACGGGAAACATTATTGAGCATACTCTGTGACCTTTTGATGAGGGGGAGACTAAGCTGTGAGCTTCATCTATTGTAATCTCTATCTGCTGGTCTCACTTTTTACTGTAATACTGCGCACATCAATCTATAGCAGCCTCTTCCTTAACATCACCTTAGTTTTAGGCCTAGTAGTGAAAATGAAAACTGCTAGAGTTCAGGATTTATTTTTCTTATAAGATATCATAAAAATGATTATAAATATATTAAAATGTAGAATTACAAAAAATACAAAAAATTCTTTAACAAATTTGTTAAACACAAAAACTTGATTTAAACAATGTCATTTTTCGATGCTTTACATATATTAATTCCCTCCAAAATCTTAATTCAATGGGATACATTTTCTAAAACAGACACTTCATATGTCATTCTTATGTAAAACCCATGCCCTGTCAGGTGTGCTAGATTTTTTAACCCTTTCAGGATCGGGCTGAGAGCCCATTTTTTAAAAGTGACCTTTCCAACTTTATGCTATTATAGCTCTGTGATGCTTTAACTCATCCTAGCGATTCTGAGATTTTCTGACATACTGTACTTAGTAAACATATCCATGATATCAGTTTCCAGATCCCAAGCAGTCTATACTCACCTTCAGTGCTGCTGTGTGATCTGGCATCCCGCTCTCAAACTCTCCCATACAGTTCCAGCCACCGCCGCCTCCTCCAGAATTGTTTACATGGCTGATGGATCTGTACCTGAAGGATGGATATATGCATATCTGTGCTGTCAGCCTCCCTTTGCTATCGGATGCACAATCAGACCTCCTGTTTACACATGTCTGCCAAAAGGATGCGATCAGCTGAGGATCGGGCATTTCTCCGCTCCTCAACTTATCACTGTCACTTATCACGAGCCGATCATCCATAAAGACCTTCATACACATTGATGAAAAGTTACCTGAACCTGCCAAACTTTGCTAGGCTAGCTGACTAACTAATGTGTATGGGAGCCTCCCAACTCTCCTTCCCAACAGTTGTCATGTGGAGGTTCAGGCATGCAGCTTCCCACTCCTCTCTACCCTGAGAAACCAGGCATTGGGAGTATGGAGGATGGGGAGTGATAGCTGTTGGCTTTGGGAACGTTCAGCTGACATGTGTGTCCTTTACTTGCCTACGGGTTCAATTATTCAATTATATGTGTGGCCATTACATTGTTTTAGTCTTAGGTTTTGCTATTGCTTTACTATTATTTAAATTTCTTTGCCAAATTCTGAAACGAAGCCTACTAATATGTCTCCACACTCCTAAATACAATGGCCTACTGGTTACTAAAATCTACTCCATGGGGGATTATAACATGTGGAAAACAATGGCGTATTATGTCTAGGATTTCCATTAGTTAGGCTTTGCAGAGCAGCCTTGTTCACAGAGGTATAATTGCTTTTTAACTGTACCCATTACATAGAAGTGTTGAAATGTTGTACATTACATTACATAAAGAGTATTTGTTAAAGTGTTTTACAAGCATTCACGGGGGTCATAACAAGTACAAACAGGCCAAACGTCTCACAGATCACCACTGGTGAATAGCGTAGCAGGAAAACACATAATACATTGCTTAGGACGACTAAAGGACCCTGTATTCTACCTGCATTCTTATCATTCATTTATAATGTTAGGAGTCATTCATCGATTGACATTTCTCTGCGTAAAGAGAGCTCCATAATAATCCACAACTTAGTAATGTAGAAGACATGGTTTTGGGGTATTGCCATACACAACTATCATGTTTCTCCGAAAATAAGACAGTGCCCTTTTTTATTTTTTGCTCCAAAAGAGGCACTATGTCTCCATTCCTGGTCTCCCCTCGGCTCTTCCTTCCCGGCTCCCCGTCCCTGGTTTCCCCTCGGCTCTTCTCCACGGTTCTCCAACCCCGGTTCCCCCCCTGGCCCTCCACCCTGTCTCAGCACCCAGCTCTCCCCACGGCTCTTCAGCTCCCGGCTCTCAAATTGTGCATTTTTTGGGGGGGGCGGGTGTCAAAATTATACTTACTGCTCCTGTCTTCTACCTTTTATCTTTGCTATCGCCACTCAACCAATTAGCGGCTTCAGTGGTGTCCTGCCTCAGCCGCTGATTGGCTGAGCGGAGACTGAGATGCTTCTTCTAACCCAAGCAGCATGAGGTACTCGGTTGAGCATCAAGCTCAATAGAGCTCTCACATAACACTGATATACAGTATATCTCCTACACAGTACTGCATTTCAATGTCCCAATATAAAATGACATTTATTGTCTAGTTAGTGCTGCTGTAGGAAATGCCATTGTAACTGTACCTGCAATTCTTTATTTTGGCCACAAGATGCCACTGTTGAGCATTAACATTAAGTACAAGTGACTGGTCACATGTCTGTGACATCACTAACGGTCTTTTGGTTGTCAAGGAGAGAGCGGCCATTTTCCCTGTGAGCTGTTGGTGAAGATCCTGATTGATCCAAGCTGGGAATCGGTTTGCTGGGACTTCTAGTTGCAGTGCAGATCAGCTGTTGTTGCTGGCGATTGGATCCTCTGAGAGTTAGAGAGAGAGATTCAACTCTTCTACTGTGACTGTGGGAGCACATTACTGGTCAAAATGGATCGTGCTGCTGTGAACAGTGGTCGCCATCGTGGGACTGGATGTTGGCAGAGGAGCTTCTCATCCGGACACCATGAGACAGTAGCGTGCACGCCAACGTATGAGAGTCACGGCCTACAAGTAGTTAGTTAGTTAGGTTTCTTGTTCATATTAGGCCACAAGCCTTTCTCCACAGACTCATATACCACAGCATTGCCTGTCTGGCAATATTCTCGGCCGATTGCTGTCTTACTGTCAAATTGTGGTTTGTTATTTATATATTTACTGTTAAGATTGTAAATTGCTGTGCTACACTGCGAGCGCGCCTGGCGATTGCATCTGAGACTGTTAGTAGGTAAAAGCTGTTGTAACATCTGGATTAGATACAGTGTGGCGACAAGCTGTGTAGCACAGGGGTCTCCACTAGTTGTTGTATTATTGTTATCATTGTATTATTGTGAGGGTTTGGGGGTTATTGGTACCTGTGGTACTAGCATTGGTGCATTTTAGTAAAATTACAATTTGGGTTAACTTGGTGTTGGAGTCGTCTCTCTCGCTCTTGACTTCGCTGTATTCTGGGGAGCCCACCCTGGTACACGGCTTACACTGCCATACAGTGCAGCAATCGTAAGGGCAGAGGTAGATGGTATTGTACATTGGGGTTACCTTTGTGGACCAAAAGGGCCCTGGGTAATTTACAATTTTTCAGTGCCTTAAAACAAACTTTGCCAGAGTCCTATTAAAAGTTTTGCCCAATGCTTTACATGGTCACATCAGCCAATGACTCTAACTTATGTCACATAACCAATGGGTATTATGTCAGTCTACAAGAATGTTTTTTAATAATTAGCACATCTTCATCAGTAAATGTTTGGCCAAACTAGAACTAGATAACGTCTATAAAATGAACTTTTTGCCTAAGTAGAGGCAATTTATGAAACTTTGTAAAAGTTTAGAAGCTCATAGTCTTGGTTTTCCAGCTTAGGTGATCTCTAAGTATCACAGAAAAATCTTTTAAGTGCTCAATTTTAAAAAGTACACAAAGTGGAGAGGAGGGGGATGTAGCTGCATCCTTCATGTTAAACAGCAGGAAGTGGAGGAGGAAAGGCTTTAGAGGGGAGACATCTAGTTAACATAGGAAAGGTAATTAAAATCATTTAAAGACTCAGAGATGAAAACCCAAGGTAAAAAAAGAAAATACATACAAAAATACTGTATGTACTAATCCCGCATTTCTTTCTTTTATTTGGCTCAGTTTTCTAAGATATCAAAGTACATTGTAACTTCCACTGAACCATCAGCACATCATACTGTTTCAATCTACTTTTGTGACTACAGTGGAAAACTTAGTCTATGACATAATAAAGTTGAACGGAGGAAAATCATCAGGCATAAGCCTATAAATAAATTTAGATTAGCATCGTAACGTTACGTGACAAGTTCAGTAAACAATGACTGCGACTTTCATAATGATGAAATACAAGAAATCCTTAAGCCGCAGCTTTAGAATCATTCTAGTGAAAAGGCTGAACTGCAGTACGGCACAAAGCCCATCGGCCAAAGTAGCACTGTGGGGGTTTTTAATTTCATACAAGGATTTTGAGCAATTCAAACTATATCAAATAAAGTACATTTTGAACTTTCTTTGAACAATTATTATTGTTTTGCCTGTGAAATTTAGCATGTTATAGAACATGCCATATATTCATAATTAGAGATGAGCGAACCGTGTTTGGGTTCGAGTCGATCCAAACACGAACGTTCGGTATTTGATTAGCTGGGGCTGCTGAACTTGGATAAAGCTCTAAGGTTGTCTGGAAAACATGGATACAGCCAATGACTATATCCATGATTTCCACATAGCCTTAGGGCTTTATCCAACTTCAGCAGCCACCGCTAATCGAATGCTGAAAGTTCGGGTTCGGATCGACTCAAGCATGCTAGAGGTTCGCTCATCTCTAGTAATAGGTTAAAGCTGGTTATGGGTTGAACAAGCTTTCTATTGAGTATGAACCAAGCCTAACATGTACAATATTCCATTTCTTAAAAACTATGGATTTGGGAGGGCATTGGAGTCCAGTGGGTGTTATAAGATACTGATACAGGGAAGACTGTCAGTGACTTTGTCAGACCTCCCACTCGACTTCTGAGTAGAGATGATCGAAAAGGGCGAATTTTCAGGTTTGTTCGAACTCGAGCCATCAGTATTTGACTCCCGCTGCCTTCCCATTCCGTGGGGAAGGTGGAGACAGCCCGAGTACAGCCTGGAAAACAGGTATCCAAAAAATGTAGAGGAGACTGCACATCCAAAAGAAATCTTCACTTTAATCACACCAGTGCAACGTTTCGGCTGTACAAGCAGCCTTTCTCAAGCAGTGATACAATATACTCACAAGTGCCTAGTATAAATACATGTGTGCATAATAAGTCATAATTAATCAATCAAGTGAATAACAAATGTAAACAATATGAAAATCAATTATCAAAATGCATATAATGTAATAAACAAAATGTCCAGTATGATGTTTCATGTGCCTAAATCATCAGCGATCATAAGTGTCCCAAGTACAGTGTACATATAAGTCATGTCACTAGCATTAACCCTTAGACGACCCAGGGCGTATAGTTACGCCATGGAAGTCTGTCCCCAGACGACCTAGGGCGTAACTGTACGCCCTGGGTGTTTCTCACGCTATGAAGCGTGCTCCGGAGCGGAGCGCGCTTCATAGCAGGTGGGGGCCGGCTGCAATCAGCAGCCGGGACCTCACCGGCAATGACACGCTGCAGCGATCGCGCTGCCGCGTGTCATTAACTCCTTAAACGCCGCGATCGCGGCGCGACCGCGGCGTTTATGTGTAAGTGACAGGGGGAGTCCCCTGTCACTTACCGATCGGGACCCCCGCAGTGTGACTGCGGGGGTCCCGATCGGTAAAACGGGCCGCCGGAGCTCTCTCACCTGCCTCCGTGCGGTCCGATCGGCGCTCTGGTCACTGAGCCTGCACAGGCAGGCTCAATGAGCAGAGCGCCGATAACACTGATCAATGCTATGCCTATGGCATAGCATTCATCAGTGTATAAATCAAAGTAATGTATGTACAAGTCCCCCAAAGGGACTTCAAAAGTGTAAAAAAAAAAAAGTTAAAAACACTAACACACTACCCCAAAACCCCTCCCCCAATAAAAGTCTAAATCACCCCCCTTTCCCATTATATAAATAAAACATATAAAAATAAATAAATAGATAAACATATAATATACCATAGCGTGCGTAATTGTCCGATCTATTAAAATATAACAAGCGTCATTGTGACCGGTAAACGGCGTACACGAAAAGAGGGAAAAAAGTGCGCGGATTACCGATTTTATGTTACATTATATATATAAAAAAATTAATAAAAAGTGATCAAAACGTCCGATCTTCACAAATATGGTATTAATAAAAACTAGAGATCATGGCGGAAAAAATGACACCCCATACAGCCCCGTAGGTGAAAAAATAAAACCTTTATAAGCGTCACAATAGTCCCATTTTATTTATAATTAATTGCCAAAAAAAAGGATTTCATTTAAAAAAATATATATAACATTAGAGAATCTGTGTAACCTGCATATGGTTGTGTTCTGACTGACCTATAGAATAATAGTATCATGTCGCTTTTACCATATAGTGCATTACGTAGACACAGGAACCCCCCAAACGTTACCATATTGCATTCTTTTTTGCGATTTCACCAATTTATATCTTCATAAATAATATATTTGGAATTCCATCATACATGTTATGGTAAAATGAATGACGCCATTACAAAGTACAACTATTCCTGTAACAAATAAGCCCTTACATGGCCTGTAGATAAAAAACTGAAAGTGCTGGAGCTCTTAGAAGGGGAGGAGGGAAAAACGGAAACACTAAGATCAAAATTTGCGCGGTCCACTGGGTCATTTTGGGCCTGGTCCTCAAAGGGTTAATGAGGCATAAAGGAGTGTAAACCAGCAATGAAAATAAAAACAAACAATTAATCAGGTAATACATACATAAAGCCGCTGTTGGAGAACCCACATGGAGGATGACGAGCCCGGAGGCGACCACGCCGCCCACTGATGACATCACACGCCGCAGGAGAAGTGGCCAATCTAGTCACATGACCGGGACCAATGTCACATGACGGCCGTGCTCCAGAGCACATGCGCTGTGCAGCAACAAACAAACAGCAGCGCAGGCTCAACCAGGGCCATCACAGACTAAGACGCCGCCATGATGGAAAAGGGCAAATCTGCCCCTCCATCATGAAAAGTCCCAGAATGTATAGGCAAACATATAAGAATGACTAAAGTGTATATATGGGCATCTAGGGGGCTATAATGGGCTAAGTAAAGTTGGCGGTTTAATAGTCTTGCCTATACAGTATGACCCACAGCCACAGATTTAAGCCTATTAGACAACTAAAGATGTACGACAAGTGATAAAACTGTTCACTGTAATTACCTGTCCACCCAATCATACCCATGCAATGGTTACAATGGCCACATCTAAAGTTGCCCAACAGGACACTCTTCTGTAACCAATCAGACAGTTGTTTAGTGGAATCTGTCCTACCATGCAAAAAGCTTGTCCTGTAAATTCTTACAAGGTTTGAATGCTATTAATGGGCGTTCATGTGTATACTGCAACTCGTCATTCTCTAACACATGCCAGTTATTGTATATAGCTGTTTTCAAGATGTTATCCATTGGACTACCATTGACTGGGATACCCTCATGCATCCAATCGAGTACATAACTCTCTTGCAAACTGACCATAAGGGTCTGCCTCCTTTACACGCTGTGGGTGATAGCTATCTTATCGCTGGATAGCTGTAACATACCATCAACTACTATCAGGTTAGCATTTTAAAAAAAACAACAGTTTGTGTCCTCTAAAATTATGTGTAAAATGCATGTTGTTAACACAGTTGTTATTAATATGTTGCATAAATTCATAAAAACCTGACTCCTTCCCCGACCAAACTATTAGAACATCATCAATGTATCTAACATATAAAAAGATTAATTTTGCGAAAGGATTCTGAATGGTATACATATTTTCTTCCTCCAGAAAGTCGGAGCAACTGGCGTCCCCAATGCTGTCCCAGCCCGCTGACAGTACCACCTGCCAACGAACTGGAACATGTTATGGGTCAGCACAAAAGAGACAATCCACAAATTGCACCTCATAGCCTGGTACGAGCAGTAGTCGATGCCAGACAGCCCGCTCACCTACATCCCACATTGACCACTTTGAACACCGGGTGCCATGTTTAACAATTCTTTGGTGTTCTTCAGGTACAAAGGAACGTTGCCAAGGGGAGGACAGAGTACCTAGTCCAAATATTTGGACACCAGTTCAGTAACCGATTCCCTTCCAGCTACAATGAAGAGGACACTATATTGCTTCATGGATCTTAGAGATCCAATACCAGTATGGTTTCTTAGGATGCTCCACTAATAATTTTTCAGTAAACTTTTTGGAGAAAATCCGTTTCTCCACACTTCGTCCTTACACCTGAGAGGAATTCCACCATGGGATCATGTGGCAATAATTCATATTTCCTCATATCAACTAACAGACAATCTGCTTCTCACAGATCGGACAGGAGTACGTCTGCTTGTCTGCTGGTTTCAATATACCATCATT
The DNA here is from genome assembly GCF_027789765.1 of Dendropsophus ebraccatus. Taxonomy (NCBI): domain Eukaryota; kingdom Metazoa; phylum Chordata; class Amphibia; order Anura; family Hylidae; genus Dendropsophus; species Dendropsophus ebraccatus. The sequence goes on along the minus strand of NC_091458.1, from coordinate 33,456,917 downwards.
CTGATTTTTTAACCATCTGAGAGCCTGACGCTCCCTCTTTGTAAGACTAACTCTTTCTGTCGGGTAAATTAGCGCTTTTACATCTCTCAGGACATTACGGACAAAAACATCTAATTTACTGCCAGCAGACGGCGCGGGGGGGGAGGATGTTAAATGTGAAGTATGTAAGCACCATATAACTTGATTCGATAGCAGCAATAGAATAGAGATAAAGCTGGGTTGGGAGTGGTCTAGGAGCTGTCAGAAGGGGTCTCATAGGTGATGATGTCATCCTATGGTTTACAGGAAGTCAGCTGACCCAGGACAGCCCACTTCCAGATGTCACATGACCAAGATACAGTACTAAACAATATATGGCTGTATGGCCGCAGCAGAGCTGAAATGAAACAGATGGCACTATAGGAAAAGTGGTGGTGAGTATGTATATGTATATATGGGAAGAAAAAAAACTTGGAGGGGTCGAACGTGGAGTAACCACAGAACCTATAACAGCTCATGTTCTCTCTCTCTCTCTCTCTCTATATATATATATATATATATATATGTGTGTGTGTGTGTGTGTGTGTGTGTGTATATATAGTTGTGTCCATACATTAAATTGTTCACAATTGTTCGAGTCTTTGTTTACCAACGTATGCACGTGAATGTATAATAAGAAAATGCTTGTTAAATATTACCCAGTTTATTATCTGCCAGTAATTACATTGCAATAATAGAACCAGTCACATGGGGACATACATAAAATACCATAAACAGTACAATACACTATACACACACCACAGCTATGGAATCAATACTGGTTTGCTCATAATAGGTCCGCTCACATTTCTGTTCTGTTTGACTTTCCCTTTTACCTATGTGTATTTTTTTTATTATTTCAAAGGAAACCATGTCCTTTCACGCAATTACATACTCCATAACAATTCAAGGTATTTGCGGTTACAGTTGTGTAACAGGGTCAGAGGCCGGATTAATAGCTAGTGGAAACATTTCAGTAGTCCCACGATCCCAGGACACTTATATTTAACACTGGAAATAGTCATCATTTGATATCTATTTTTCAATGGTCTACTTTGCTCTAACAATAATGATACATCTTATAGGTTGCCCTCCAAAGACGTCCCTCAGAAGAAGCTACATGCAAAACATACTTTGCATTCAGTTGGGGTCTCTCTTCTTTCCTCCCTGGTTCTTCTTACCTTACCTGTCTGATACATTTGTCTCCTTGTCCTTATCCACAGCAGGAGAGGTTTTCTATAGGGATTTGCTACTGCTCTGGCTCCTGTCATGGACAGAGGTGGAAGCAGAGAGCACTGTGCCACTACCTGCAGGACATACAGCAGCTAATAAGTACTGGAAAACTTGATCTTTTTAAATAGAATAATTTATAAGTCTGTATAACTTAAGACACACAGTTATTTAAAAACTTTTTTTTTCTGGTGTACCCCTTTACTTCCTGCTTGGAGACCATCACCACAGGCTTGACTTATGCAGACCTTGCAACAGTTGAGTTACATCTTTACTATGTACTCAATGGTGTAAATTTCAGTGGTGCAGACCCAGACTGGGTATTGTGTTCTGTTTTATTCAATTGATTCTGTTGGTTACTTTCTGCCTACTATTATTACATCTGTATATATTCCAGTGTACTATTTATATCTGTGCTATTATTCGTATTTGTACCAGGAAAGATAAGGGGCCTCACCCCTCTTCCTCTGTGTCTGAACAGGTTCCATAACTATTTATGTATGAATTTCATTTTTTAAGTGTATTACAATAAATGCCACCCGTCTGTGACGTGGAACCAGGGTCATGATGTACCTGGAACCGGGGAGAAGATGACAGCCAGTGGGGTGCGGCAGTTCTGTGATGCGGCGCAGTGTGGGCACTGAGAGCGGTGAGCGTTGTGTCTTTTTTTATTTCCCCCACAACCCCACCACCTGCCCCACCCCCTGCCTGTACTGATTTTTTACATAGCCCCACCAAGCCCCCCACCCACCTGCTGAAATTCCATCCTTCCACCAAGCATCACACATGCAATTTAATTTATTGCACATGCCGGAGACAGTGGGAGGAGAGACTAGACTCATCCAAAACACTGGGAAAGGGTTGCCCAACTCCGGCAGTTTCCCGCTATCAATAAATTAATGAGGCAGAATGTTTTTGATTTGTAATTTTTTGATTTATAATCTGTGTGAAGAATTCATTACCGCATTCTATTCCTGCCATAAAACATCTCACCTGCAGATTTTCGGGAGATTTGGTCTTTGTGGACACTTTGAGATGTCTCACGCCGGGGATCCTCCATGCCCTTGGCCAATAAGACAGATAATTTACAATGCAGGTGTCAAGGAGAGGGCACATCAAGACTGTTAAAAGTCAGAAAATTCATTTCCCAAGAATGTTTGTTATTCACAGATTAGAGTAACAGCCAAGAAGTCATCAGAACTTATTGTGGAGATAGTGTATCAGAAGGCCTTTCTCCATAGGTTTCTATCACATACAGAAGTGCATATTAGACAACATTAATGAAACAGCACAACTCACCGTTTAAAGGGGTTGTCCAGGTTCAAAAAAGCACAGTTAATTTTTTTCCATTGGCTGTGTCTAAAATAAGAAGCCCTATTAACTTGCATTGGAATGAACTGCAATACTGAAGACACAGCTCATAGACTGTAGATGACCACATAGACCTCATTCATACGATCCATGCTGCCATGACCGGAGGAGGATTGCGGCAGGAATCCCCCAAAGTACAATCCCCCCCGCCCCCCCCCCCCCCCGGTCCGGTGCAGAGATGACAGGAGCGCAGAAGACAACAACTCACATACTCCTTCCATGCCAGGGGAGTGTCTTCTGGGCTTCTGTCTTCTGCACTCCTGTCATCTCTGCTGCTAGGCAGTGGCGAGGGGGGGGGGGGATTTGGGATCTATGTCGCATTCCGCACTAGGACATAGCCTATTTTTTCGCGGTGTGGATCACAGTGGGGGTCAGGTGGACTTTTCTGATGTAGAAAATGGAACTTTTTATGTGTATGCATTTCCAGGCTTCCAAGAGTCAATAAATTCTATTGTAAAATCCAGTGTTGAGCGTTCTCCAAACCTGAACACTCTGCATTTGACTCTCGGCGGCTGGACAGTTGGATGCCGGCCTAGGGTGTCCTGGAAAACATGGCAAAGATCATAAGTTGGAAACATATTTTCATGGCAGTCCTAGGGCGGCATCCAACACCTCCAGATTCTAGAACTCAAATGGTAAGTGTTCGAGAGAATGTTGCCGAATCCGCACTTCAGCAAGTCTGCTGAACACTAGTAATCTCCAATACTGTAATGGATGGAGCAGGCACGAGGAGGTGCATCCCCTGGTTCACAAAGGAGTGCTGATCAACCTTCTACAAAGAGCGGAGTCTGAGGAACCACCAGTTTTCACCAAGAGGTGATGGGCTTTGCTGCAGGAAACTCCCGGGTCTCTACCCTCAGAGAATGTTCCCGTTGACCAATGACTGACATTAGTGAAGAAGTAGAGGAGCTTGAAACTAGATGCTCTTCTTCTGTGGTCACACTTCAAAATATGAGTAGGCGCTGTTCAGAATGGAGCTGAGCTAAGAATTAGAAATGGAGCAAGATCCAAGCGGAGGCAAGGAAGTGGCAAATAGTCAGGGAGCACAGATATGGCTTGCTGACTGAAAACACACCAACAACTGTGCACAGAAGTGTGCAGATTGTGGCTATATATACCCTCAGGTGAACAGCCTGGAATTCTCCAGAACCTGTTGGCTGAGCTATAAATACAGTTAAACAGATGCATGCCTGCCACTAGAGGGAGCTCAATTCTCCAGGAGGCCAGCTCAGAACTGGAGAAACTGCCAAAAGACAAGCATATTAAGTAAAAGCAGGAGCTTGTACAGATGACCACAGGACAGAGCAACCTGCAGCGTCCGTGTGCCGTTACAAATATATAGTCAATCATTTCTAACTTGGGTGCACAAAGGCATACTGTATCTTAAAGTACCTGGGCCCAAAATCAAAGCCCTTTACCTAGCATGTCCCATGTAAAGTTCTGTTGTGTACTTATGTAACATTGTGACCTTTGGGGTCCTTCTTGTACCTACCCTATGTGCCATTACTAACTTTACAACCATTATAGTTGCACAGCAGAGTGGTATCTGAATTGTACTGCCTAATATTTATCAATGGTAGATTACAATAAGACATAAAGCAGCTTTCAAGATTATTTTGCTTTCCAACACGTTATAGGTTGCAAGTCCATTACTATCATTATATGTAGTCTTTTGGGGAATCTGACTGATTTGGACAACTCTAGTATATGGATTTTGACCCACAACTAAAGTGGAAATTTCAAGTGATAACATTGGACTGTAGGTAATACAACACAGATTGACTATTATTCCATTTTTTTTTTTCTTTTCAAAAGTCCTGAATTTAATTTTTACTAAGCAGGCATTCTAGTCCACCCCCAACATTGCCCCAATTGTCTCATATATGTTTCTGGTGCCTAGAGAATTTTCAACATTCAAAGAATGGCTCAAATGCTTCAATTTTATTCAGGCAACAGGTGCACTTTAAGCATAAAATACACTTATAAGCTCTCTAAATCTACGTGGAACCTCATTGTAATTCCATAAGGAGCAACATAAAATCTAAGCTTTACATTATGTCCCTTCGAGGCGTCATTCATGATTTATGGTTGTTTCAACACTGTTGGTTTACAGAGGGACAATGTGAGATCATTGTATTATAAAAAGTTATTTATTCATCACATTTACAAGAACAATACAGTATATTCTGTGACAGATATCTGAATCCATGTCAGGTTAATTCTTCATTCCTGACCTTGTCACTATCTATAAATTAATTATAGCAAATAATGATAATTAATAGAGTTGGCTGAGGGATTTTTGGGGCAGAAGCCATAAAAAAAATATGTACTCACCTGTCCTGTTCTTTTACTACCATTCCATCAGTGCCTTCTACCCCAGTCTTGACTAAAGGAAGTAACCATTAAGCCAATAACTGGCCACAGAGGTATCCAACTAGTTTGATAAATCTCCCCAAATAAATCAAATAGTATAAACGGCCACAGTACCCCTTTAACCCTTTAAGGAAGGAGCCAGTTTTCATTTTTGTGCTTTCGTTTTTTCCTCCTCATGTTTAAAAGGCCACTGCGCTTGCATATTTCCCCCTACAGACCCACATGAGCCCTAATGTATTTCAAGGGGTTTCGTATTTACGTCGTTCGCCCTATGGTAAAACTGCCATGTTATCTATGTTCCTCAAGTCAGTATGATTACAACGATATGTAACTTGTTTAACTTTTATATTATTTGATGGCTTTTAAAAAATTTAAATTTAAAAAAAAAAACTAAATGTGTTTAAAATCGCTCTATTCCCATCCTTATACCACTTTTATTGTCTGGTCTATGGGGCTGTGTGAGGTGTCATTTTTTGTGCCGATCTGTTCTTTCCTTTGGTACCTTGTTTGCGTATATACAACTTTTTGATCACTTTTTATTAAGTTTTTTCTGGATTTAATATAAACTAAAATGCGCAATTTTGCATTTTGGCGGGTTTTTGCACTTACACCGTTTACCGTACGAGATCAGGAATGTAATCATTTAATAATTTGGGCGATAACCAAATACCAAATATGTCTATTTTTTTTTTTTTTTATTTATAAAATGAAAAAGGGGGGTGATTCAAACTTTTATTAATTGAGGGGATTATTTATTAATAAAAACACTTTATTTTATTTTCACATACAGTAATTAGAAGCCCCCTGGGGGACTCCTATATACACAGCACTGATCCCCCGGGGGACCAAGTAGAGGGGCCACCACCACTATTCAAATGCAGCTGTCAGCTTTGACAGCTGCATTTGAATAGTTAATTAGCCGGCAACGGCGATCGCCACACGCCGGCTAATACCCATGGTCCCTGGCTGCACATAGCAACCGTGGACCACGGGCTGCAGAGAGGGCTCACGTCGGGAGCCCTCTCTAATCACCCTTAACGGCCGCATGACAAGTCGTCAAGGGGTTAAGGAGCTGCAAAAAATGCTGCTAAAACAGCATAGTAACAGAATAGTAAATACTCCAAAAAAAGCATAACTGGAAGAAAGATAGGTCCAGGTATTAATTATTTTATCGAGAAGTTCATCTTCATTTTATTGGGAATACAGATATGAAATGCAATCCAAATGTGTTGCTTATTTGCAGTTTTATTTTTAAAAAATCTTCTGGGTCCCTTTTTTATTGCGTTTTTAGGAAGAACAGGAATTTAACTTGACGGCATGTCTGAAAGAATGTATTTAAAGTGCTTGCATTTCCTAGGCTTGACCTTGGTTTGCTCCCAGTGTTGTGACCTTTAACCTTGTCCTCCTTAGGTTTACTTGCCTCTGATTTTTGACCTTGGCTATTTGTTTCTGCAAGTTCCCTTATAATCATCAGCCTCCACGTGCCCTCCAAGAAAATAGTCCGGAGGTCTTTTACCACACAGGCCAAACTTCCTTATGTTGAACTTATCAAGCATCCCAAATGCTTAAAGCGACTCTGTACCCGCAATCTGACCCCCCCCCCCCCCCCCCCAACCCACTTGTACCTTCGGGTAGCTGCTTTTAATCCAAGATCTGTCCTGGGGTCCATTCGGCAGGTGATAGAGTTATTGTCCTAAAAAAACAACTTTTAAACTTGCAGCCCTGTGCCAAACTGGCGTGGCCTAGAGTGTCTATGCATTAGGTTAGCACATCCTCTCTATACCTCCTCCCCACCATCTTCATCATTAGGAATGCCCCAAGCAGATTTTCTCCTATTCATCAGCTGTGTAAGCACGGCACATGGGCTGGATTGTTAGGACACCTGTGCAGTGTTCACTGCAGAGGAATAGGAAAAATCCTGCCAGTGGCATTTCTAATGATGAAGAGGGTGGAGAGGAGGGACGGAGGGGTGGTGCAAGGTTAGGGCACAGACACTCTAAGTCCTGGCCGTTTGACACAGGGCTGCAAGTTTAAAAGTTGTTTTTTAGGACAATAACTGCATCGCCTGCCGAACAGACCCCAGGACAGATCTTGGAGTAAAAGCAGCTATCCGAAGGTACAAGTGGTTTGGGGGGACATATTGTGGGTACAGAGTTGCTTTACATGGAAAATATTGTCAGACCTATCAATTCAGAAAAAAGTGCAGTAAATGACTGTAAATAAAATTCTAAGACATTCAAAACATAAAATAAGAAAAGCAAACAAAAGTCCAAATCGGGTGACTTTATTGTTTTCTATGAGATACCTATTGTTTCTATGAGATACCTATTGTGAGGGTGAAGCTCATATTGCGAGGGGTAAATTTGCAGGCTTTCTATTTGGCTGCTTATAAAACATTATTCTGACTAGGACATCTGCTCGGAAAAGAAGCAGCTGCTTATAAAGGGTTAATCTAAGTCACAACACACTGTGGACACAGATCACACTGCCGAGAGAGGTTACCTATTACCGATACAGTACATCTGCTTATATATTATCCTGCATAAAGTAAGGCCGTATTCACACATTAGCAATGCAGTTTATAACTACAGATCTGTAACCGTCTCCATCCGCATTTGCACAGACCCATTGATTGTAATGGATGTTTATAAGGATCCTATAAGCAGAAAGTTCTGTCTGAGCTCTGAGATTTTGTCTAATGTTGTACTTCCTATCTTAAAGGGACAGTGCTTCATAACTAAATTAGAGAGGAAATACTTTAAAAATTTTATTATAAAAGTTTAAAAAATGTATTTTATACAATTTCTCAGGAGGTAACAGATCCTCTTTAGGGTATATTCACACGAACGGGCTCGCAGCGAGATTCTCGCTGCGAGCCCGGCAGGTCCTGGCAGTTCCCATACACTACATACTTGCTGCGGTCTAAACGACCGCAGCGAGTATGTAATTCTGCCGCCCTTAACCCCTTCTGCTCCCGGCCGGCTCCCCTGCTGTAAGCATACATTACCTGTCCTTGCTGCATGGGTCCGGCGTCCTGCTCTCCCGTCCGGCCAATCAGTGGCTGCAGCTGGGCAACACACTGATTGGCCGGACGGGAGAGCAGGACGCCGGACCCATGCAGTGAGGACAGGTAATGTATGCTTACAGCGGGGGAGCCGGGAGGGAGCAGAAGGGGTTAAGGGCGGCAGAATTACATACTCGCTGCGGTCGTTTAGACCGCAGCAAGTATGTAGTGAATGGGAACTGCCAGGACCTGCCGGGCTCGCAGCGGGAATCTCGCTGCGAGCCCGTTCGTGTGAATATACCCTTAAGATGAACATACTGTACACCTTTTACAATATTTAGCTGCTTTCTTAGGCCACGTTCACATGGCATAAAAGACCGGCCGTTCCATGACCCGGCCAGGTGACGGAGCGGCCAGTCTCTGCAAAGATCATATCGGCCGATGCTGCAGTACCGGCCGAATAATCTTTCCTACCGCAGAGTTCTAACGCGGGCGCATCAGCGCTTGCCCGCATCAGAACTCTTCACAGCACACTATGAAGCTTGCGGCCGCAGCCCCTCGCTCCATAGTGTGCACTGACACGGTTTCCTACGGCCACTATTCACTGAATAGCGGCCGCAGAAAATTGACATGTCAGTTCTTTACGTCGCCGCTAGGGCTCCTGGCTGGAGCATATACTACGTGTATACGCTCCGGCTGGGATCCCATAGACACCCAGCCAACATATTTTTTCCGTATTTATACGATCGTTGTTGCAAATGTCAACAACGGCCGTATAAATACGAAAAAATACGTTGTGTGAACATAGCCTTAGGGTACTTTGATTTGAGTCTCTACTTTGTAGTCTCCATGAATTTGACAGCCTCATAATATGAACACCTCAGTACAGCCATGCATTATGTTGATAACTTCGATTTCAATGGGCATTACGCAATACTTTATTTTCCCTGTAGTGACGCTGAAATATAAGTGAAAACCTACTAGTGTTCCCTGTAGATTACAGCTTATTGATGATAAGACACCATGATCAGTTTAGCTTGGGGGCTGTCTACATAGGATAAACCCTTTAAAGGGGTACTCAACGGGGGGGGGGGGGAGGGATTCAAATAAACTGGTGCCAGAAAGTTATACAGATTCCTAAATTACTTCTATTAAAAAAAATCTCAAGTCTTCCTGAACTTATCGGCTGCTGTATGTCCTGCAGGAAGTGGTGTATTCTTTCCAGTCTAACACAGTGCTCTCTACTGACACCTCTATCTGTGTCAGGAACTGCCACAGGATAGGTTTTCTAAGAGGATTTTCTACTTCGCTGGATAGTTCCCGACACGGGCAGAGGTGGCAGCAGAGAGCACTGTGTCAAACTGAAAAGAATACTCCACTTCCTGCAGGACTTACAGCAGCTGGAACTGGAAGCCATTTTTTTTTTTTTTAAATAGAAGTAATTTACAAATCTGTATAACTTTCTGGCACCAGTTGATCTGATTTTTTTCTTTCCGACAGAGTACCCCTTTAAAAAAAAACAAATCAATTGAATTGCTAAAATAAAAAACGACTGCATGATTCATGGAGCACTGAATATACTAAGTGCACAGTGTATTAATATGTACACATGTAGGCAATCAGGTTACTTCAGATATAAGTCCTGAGATGACCTCTGATACTAATAGCAGTGGCTGTATCTCTATTCTTAGCTTGCTGAGATAGCACCTGAGTAACACGCTAAATATGTTGAAGCATATATGCATGCTGGTAAAGGATGTTATAGTTTATTGAAGAATATTATATTAATAAATCCAACACTTGCAGAATGGGATGTTTTTGTCCTTTTTCTTATATGCCAAGGTTGGTTATGTCTATGGTGCAGCGTACAGACACAGGAGCTTACAGACACTTGACACATGGGCTCTGTTTACATTCTGACCAGAAAGTTCTGATCATTCCAGACAGTGTCTGTCGTGTATTCGCTGGCGCTAATAGGGCTAGGTTACAGATTATTAGGTCACCTCAGATCTGGCACATTCTGTTTCTGCAAGAAATAGAAAAATGATTGTCACCTATAATGAAGCCTGGCCTTTTTTTATGGCAGCTTTAATGCGAATATAGAACATGCCTTACATTTGTAATATGCATTCTAAATATACAGTTCTGGTATTTAAACATTACAAGCATATTAAAGGGGTACTCCACTTAATAAAATTTTACCCTGTTGAATTCCTACCCATAATCTAAGCTTTTTTGTAATAGGTTTCTATTAAATGAATTGGACCATTTGTCTGCAGTACTCCTCACTTACACCCTGAAGCTGGTGAAAATCCTCACTTCCTGGTCCACATGGTCTCGCCTCCTCTGTCCTCCCCCTCCCTTCTGAGACCAAAGTCACATGATCTGTCTTTTCTGTTGCCAGGCAAGCTGTAACACCTCATCTCTAATCCAGTGTAAAAAAGAAAGCCTCTGAAAATATTAAAGGGGTTATCCAGCGCTACAAAAACATCGCCACTTTTCCCCCTACTGTTGTCTCCAGTTCAGGTGCGGTTTGCAATTAAGCTCCATTAACTTCAATGGAACTGAGTTTCAAAACCCCACCCAAACTGGAGACAACAGTAGGGGGAAAGTGGCCATGTTTTTGTAGCGCTGGATAACCCCTTTAAAGTCTACCTGTACTTTCAAAAAGATTTTTTTTAAGCTACACAGTTATTGAGTGACATCTGTGTAGAGAACAAGATCCCTCCAGACCCCTTTGGCCTGCTTAAAGCTTCCAGAGGTGGTCAAGAAGCCAGACTCTGTCAGCAGGTTTGTGGTGTCCTATCTCAGGGTAGCATAAACAAGTGACAGAGAAGCTGCACAAAATGGTGTATCACTTACATTGTTCTGTACAGCTGATCCAGAGATATCCTCCTGAATAACATGGACAATAAGCAGTCCTCTTCACCCACCATCTGCTGATTGGCAGTTATCTATCCATGCTATGTATAGGTAGTCAACTGTCAATCAGCAGCTGGAGGGTGGGGGGAGGGGTGTGGCAAGAATCCTATTCTCCTGCATACTAGAAGAATGGCTTAACAGAATGATGTAAGTAATACACCAATCTGTTCAGCATTTCTGTCACTAGTTTATCCTGCCCTCATTTAATGTTTCAATAGTTTTTATTAAGGTTTTAAAGGTATAAGTTTAACAATGAAGGAAATAGGTTGCAGGTACTTAATACTGTGACATACTATATATATAGCGCAGGTATACAAATCTGGAGGTATATAATAATGTTTACAGAACATAAACAGACATCAACAAACAACACTGCAACAATTTTGCAGTAACGAACACGTGCATGATATGAGATGTATATAACCAGCATAGAGTAGTCATTACATAACTATTATGTTTATGCTATGACGCAGGGAAATGCTTGTAAATTAAGATCTAGATGTACTAGTAAGATGTAATGACTTGCCAATATATCATAGTAATGATAAACGTGTTTAGCTAAGCGGGTTGATATTAAAACAGGTTGATGCTTAAATGATGCATAGGCGGTGTAGTAAATACTAGAAAGAAAAGCCTATGTGTAACCGGCATGCGTAATAAGCAAGTGGCTGTGGTGTATTGAGAGACACACTGGAGCTAAGGTAGGATAAGTACAACAATATATAGGGAAATGCTGAAGTCGGCTAAGCACTAGTTGCATAAACAAACTATAAAGAAACAACATAAAAAAACTGCTTTCAAAAGTGGTAAATAAGCATAAGACAAATAGCTATTTACTCCAAACCTAAATAAGAAAACATATTAACTACACACCTCTGTTAACCAATAAGTACACGTGTAATAACACTCCGGCATATGCAACCATTAATAGACAGTTGCACCGAAGAAAAGGTGTAGGGGGTAAGTAGTCCAGCCTATGCCGTGTAACGGGGAAGAAAAATATGTTGAGAAGGAATAACGGTTTCAGATGTCCTTTTCAGAGGTTGCTGGAACTGGAACACATATTCCAAGATGTTAGGAGCCGCAATCCCTATTCCGGACCATTGATCATATATTTGGAGTTGTCCCTGAGCACCATAAGTTGTGCGGAGTTGTACCATTTGTATTGGACACCATTGTCCCTCAAAGTTCTAGTGACGTTAGCGAGCGCTTTACGTCTCCTGAGCGTTTCGGGTGAGAGATCCGAGAAGACAGCCACATCCTTATATTCCACTGGGAGTGACTCAGGTTGCCTAGTTGCGGACACAAACGCCGTCTTGATATGCAAAAAATGTATCCTTGCAATGACATCTCTTGGCTTCTCCTGTGATAAATATTTGGGTCTGGGGACCCTACGTGACCAGTCAATTACCAGTTCTCGGTTGGCACATTGTGGCATTGTTTCTTTATATAACGCTGAATGTACGAAGAAAGGTCTGGTAAAGCAATGGATTCAGGGATGCCTCGGAATTTCAAATTGTTACGCCTTTTAAAATCATCCAGCTCCAGAGTTTTGTTGGAAAGGCGAGTAAGATCGTGTTACAATTTCTGACATGTTTCCGCTAGGGAATTATGTGACTCAATCACCTCGCTTAATTTTGACTCTGCGAGAAGGACTCGGTCCTCCGCTGCTCTCATGGATTGTATAAAATTCTGGACTATACAGTCCAGGCCAGTCACTAAAGAATCCCTAAAGGAAAGCAAAGTTTGCCTGAAATAAGAAGGTGTCAACTGGGATTCAGGAGATTAGCTCAGAGAACAGGCGGTCTGAAGCCAGAGAAGCCAAAATAGAGTTCCAAAGGCCGGTAGAGGAAAGACCAAGTTGTTGCAGAGGAAGAGATGTAGGAGTAGAGATGTCACTGTAGACAGACTTAAGAGGCTTTGCTGACGAAAATAGAAGCTGATGGAGAGAGAGTTCCCAGACAGTTATTGGTGGTTGAGGGTTCAGTGATGTTGAGTAGCGACCGTGGGATCTGTGTAGCACTTGCCTGTGCAATTGTTGTAGTAGGTGGTGGCAATGTGGAAACAATGTCCCTTTGATCCGAATCACGTTGGGAGTCAGGAGTTGCCTGTAATGTTAGAGTCTTAAGAGAGAGAGAGTGACTGCCTCCTTTTCAGTAGACAAATTTGTGTCTGCGGTAAATAATGGCTGCACAGATGTTAGGATAGGGACAGGGAGACACAAGGACAGGTGAGCCCTGAAGCTGGCACCCGCCCCGCTGCCCCTACCTGCTTGCCTCAGATGCCCTAGGTGGCAAACAGACAACTGGACAGCAGTCCCTAATCTACTAAAGTGAAACACTAAACGAAACAAGACAGACAAAACACAATGAGAGCAAGGTCAGGAATCCGGGTCAGTAACAGTCGAGCAGTGCGGTACAAAACGTGTCCAAGGGGTAGTCGATAAGTCAGAAGCCAGAAGTCAAGTTACCAAAAATACAAAGCAGGGAAAATACTTGATCCAGATACACTAGCTTACTAGGCACTTTCACAGGCAGGGGGTGGAAGACAGAGGAGGTTACTTATGCAACCCGTAGTCCCAGCCCCCAGGCGTGATAGGGGCTGAGACTCCAGGACCTGCCCAGGTACTGACAGCTGACTGGTGTGTCAGCTGTCAATCAACAATCAGTGAAACCTACTACAGCTTATGCTGATCGGCCAGGGGAGAGCACCCTGGCCACTGCTTCAACAAGGAGTAGTAGAGCAGAGTTAGTGAAAAACATGCACAGCAGTCCGGCTGCTATGGACGCCGTCGTCGTGCCCCCAGCAACCGGCCTGAGTGTTTATTCCTAGTCCTAACAACAGAGTTCACAGAAGAAGCAGCTGGTAGCTGAGGAGAGGGTGAAGGCACAGGAGGCAACAAGCAGGGAGATGACAGGGTGTCAGGAACGTCAGGGACTTTGTATGAAGGAGTTTGCCGCACATCAGCCGGTGGGGTCGGAGGAAAGCTGTCCTTACCAGTACTACGGGAGGGAGAGAGCCGAGCAACCCCAGCTGATGGTGACATCAAGCCTTGCCCCTTAGAAGCCTTTATACAGGGTGCCGGCCGTTCGTCAGAGTCCTCCGAGTCAGTCTCTTAGGAAAGAAAGCGGCGGGTGTATGGGGAGGGAGTAGATCCCGGGTTCCGGGAGCCTGAAGAAACAGCTGAATCCGCCGCTGTTGATGTGCAGGATAAGCGGGTTCTAGCGGGAGATGAGGCAGAGTACTGGCTCTGTAGGCGACGCTGCTTCAGCGGGGCCTGACCTTGTCTCGGTCCGCGCTGCTTGTAAGCTTGTCTCCTCTGCCTCTGCATGATGTTACGAGATCCACGGGTAGTAATATAGGTCCGGTGACGGAAAGAGGCGCCGCTGGTAGGAGATTCCAGTTGATAAAGCTGATAAAAGCTATGTCGGGCCGGAGCTCAGGCAAGATGCGTCCTTCCCCCCCCCCCCCTGCCCTCATTAAAAGCGGAATAAACCTAGTGACACATTCCCTTTAAGATGTGACGTGGCATGTCCGCTCAGCCATTCAGTGGCTGTAGTGGTGTACCACCTCTACCACTGAATGGCTGAGCGGACATGCCATGTCACAAGTCTCCACTTCCTTTTCAATACCAGGATGTAGCTGGACACCGGGCACCAGAATGGCGGAATATCCACTGGACATGCCGTAGACATGAGGTGAATAACATTTAATGAACTGGGTCATATTATTGAGCATTTTTCAGGACTGACATCTTGCTTGATCATGTTCTATGCTTCACATCCACTTAGATCTTAATTTGTTTATGACATTTATTTTCGCATTTAATTATAAACATAATGATACTACTTAGGTACTCTAATAATATTATTCATACTAATTATAATGACGGTACAACATATCCAAATAATAATACAACAATATAGGCAGATAATTATACTATACCATAAATAATACTTTACCTTATTAAATAATGATACAGCATATCAAAGTCACATTAAAACTGTACCATGCCCAAATAATTAATGTGTAATGATGCCTTGCCAGTGTTCTGCAGTGATGTCTGACGACACTGCCCTAATATTCATTAGAAAGGGCCGGCCAACCGGGGCAGATCGGTGCACCCAGGGCGGTAGTTCCGACCCCCAGTGCACCAAACTGCCTCATTAGCATATGCATTGAACTACAAAGTACAGTGGTATCTTGGTTTAAGAGTAACTTGGTTTAAGAGCGTTTTGGTTTAAGAGCTCACAGTTTTTCAAAATTGTTACTTGGTTTAAGAGCATTGTTTTGGTTTCAGAGCTCCCTGTACTGGGTGGGAGGGGGAGTAGAGGAGGGGCATGGTCTGCATAGCGGGGTCTACAGCACTGTACTCTGACTAAGGAAGTCTCCCTCACCTTCCAAATCATAGCAGATCCACTTCAGGCTGGGACTTGCATCAGGGGACAGTACTGTGGAGGTAATCTCTTCATCGCTGTAACCCCTCTCTCCCCGGACACAGAGTGCTGCTATACTGTGCCCACATCTGTCCTGCTCATTCCTTCATGCTCCCTGTAGTCTGTCAGCCCTTGTGTTTCCCATCCTCCCCATTACTGTACAGTAACTTATAATATCACATATTCTGCTGTTTCTGAATGTTTTTCATTAGATTTACATGTTATACAAAATAATAAATCATTATTTTTGGGGTGTGGAACCAATTATCTGCATTTCTATGATTTCTTATGGGAAAATTTGCTTTGGTTTAGGAGTGGATTTGGATTACAAGCACGGTCCCGGAGCAAATTATGCTCATAATCCAAGGCACCACTGTACACAAAATTGGTGCAGAGGATGAAAGCAAGAAACTTACCTTTACTCTCAGCAGCCTTTTAGCTAGGAACATAGCAGCAGGTTAGATGCTTCTAAAGTTTCCCTTTAAAGAATGCAACAATAAAAGTGCCAAAACATGAGCACGACCTGTATATAAAGTGACCTCAACAGATTAACAACAGAATACAGGTTGTAGAGGAGTAGAATGGTGATCTATGCCTACCGCAGGCAAAACAATTGTGCACAGTGCAAACCCACAGGGACATAACATATCAAAAGTACTTTATATTTTGTATTTTTGGGTCATTTACCTGAAGCTGTCCATAAAAATAAGGCTTAAAAATACCTAAAAATACATCAGTCCCTTGCCCCCCCCTCCCATTCTTCCACTGTTTTCAATAGAGAAAGTGGAAAAAAGTCACCAGTTCTTTCCAATGGTTTCTCAGTCACCTCCTAACTGCAGTTAGACTCTATATTTAGACGCAGGAGGTCAAAAGTTTCGCGATGGAAGGAATCGGTTCCTTGATTTAGACACCTGGAATATCTTACTGCTTACTCCTATGGTAATGGGGACTTTTTCTCTAATTTCTGAAAATAACTTTTTCTCTAATTTCCGAAAATAATGAGGAAAGAATATACAATATTGTAGAACATTTAAAACAGCGAAAATAATGAGGAAAGAATATACAATATTGTAG
The DNA here is from genome assembly GCF_027789765.1 of Dendropsophus ebraccatus. Classification (NCBI taxonomy): domain Eukaryota; kingdom Metazoa; phylum Chordata; class Amphibia; order Anura; family Hylidae; genus Dendropsophus; species Dendropsophus ebraccatus. The sequence goes on along the minus strand of NC_091458.1, from coordinate 33,440,489 downwards.
AATGTTTTAAGCTTGAGATCTTAGTTACATGTATTTCACGAATAAGATTTCTTGCTGTGCTTTTCTTCCGATTATTTAATGTTCCAAATAGTGTTAGAAAAGAGTAAAGGAAAAAGATAGGGCCAAATATTTACAAAACTACAAAAGTATTCCAATAAACATCAGATTCTGCAATATCAGGCTGGAATTTTTAATTCTTCAAGTCGACATTTAATTGAATTTGGGAAAATAGTAGCCAGGAGATACAAAATGCAAATTCCAAGGCTCATGAGGTAAGGTTTAGTTTTGGCTGCCTTCAACTTGGGATGTAAAAAGTACAACGATTAATACCATATATGTCCAAAGCAGAAATATTTGTGGCGACACAGAAGGCACTTGAAAGGGGAAAAGCTGTACATGTCTTTGGGAGGAGACCTGAGATCAGGTCCTGTGGGGGATCTCATTTTTCAGATGTGGACCAAACCCATACCCAGTTTTAAGATCTAAAAAACTTTAACTCCAACAAAATAAGCAACCTAAAGTACGCATAAATATCGGAATTTTGTGTCCCGATAGTGATTATCAACTCCAGTATGGCCACTGAGATCATCTTTTATTGTCTTAGGCTTTATTGGGGAGGAGGCACTATAGACACTGTTTTTGGGGCACTGTATGGCTATATTCACACAATGTTATTTCAGCTCCGGACGGACGTTTTTTAGCAGCCGGGCCTCCCCTTAGTGCAATGAGTGATGTTTGCACATTATTTTAGTTTGAGGTTACTAATTGGACTTTGGGTGTGTCTTAATTTAACCCCTTAAGGTCAAAGACAATTTTCGTTTTTGCACTTTTGCTTTTTCCACTTTATGTTTAAAAGGCCATAGCACTTGCATTTTTTCACCTAGAGACCCACATGAGCCCTTATTTTTTGTGAAACCAATTGTACTTTGCAATGACAGGCATTATTTTTCCATAAAATATGCTGCGAAACCATAAAAAAATAATTTGCCTTGTCAAATTGAAAAAAAAAAAGGAATTTGTTTTGATTTCGGGGAGTTTTGCATTTACGCCGTTCGCCCTATGGTAAAACTGACTTGTTATGCATGTTCCTCAAGTCGTTACGATTACAATGATATGTAACATGTATAACTTTTATATTATCTGATGGCCTGTAAAAAATTCAAACCATTGTTAACAAATATAAGTTCCTTAAAATCGCTCCATTCCCAGGCTTATAGCGCTTTTATTCTTGGGTCTATGGGGCTGTGTCAGGTGTCATTTTTTGCACCATGACATGTACTTTCTATCGGTACCTTGATTGCGCATATGCGACTTTTTGATCGCTTTTTATTACATTTTTTCTGGATTTGATGCAACCAAAAATGCGCAATTTTGCACTTTGGATTTTTTTTGCACTGACGCCGTTTACCGTGCAAGATCGGGAATGGGATTCATTAATAGTTTGGGCGATTACGCACGCGACGATACCAAATATGTTTGTTTATTTGTTTATTTATTTATATTTGTAAAATGAGAAAAGGGGGGTGATTTGGACTTTTATTAGGAGAAGGGATTTTTTATTAATAAAAAAACATTTTTACTTTTTTTTTTCTGTAACTAGAAGTCCCCCTGGGGGACTTGTATATAGACAGCACTGATCTCTCATAGAGATCAATGCTGTGTATATACACAGCAAAGATCCATCAGATCGGTGATAGATTGCTATGGCCTGCTGCAGGCCACAGCAATCTATTGCCGAGCCGGGATCAGCGTCAATGCGACGCTGAGGCCCGGCGCAGGCAGAAGAACAGATCTCCCCCCCGCGATGCAATCGCGGGGGGGAGATCTGTCCCACTAGACACCAGGGATGTGCAGTACAAAGCCTCTAAGTGCAGCTGTCAGGTTTGACAGCTGCATTAAGAGGCTTAATTAGCCGGCGCGGCAACAGGACCTGCACCGGCTAATAGAGGCACTGCCCGGCTGTACATATCAGCCGGGATCAGCGGCGTTCAGAGCGGGGCCCCGGCGGGACCCCTCTCTGAACACCCCCCGCGGCACCATGACGTATCAGATAAGGTGTTAAAAGTCCATTGAATTTAATAGTAAAAACGGAGAAAGAACGGTGACAAAAGAAGAACTGTGTGTGAACAACTAATAGAAAACGTCCGCTGTTTGCAAAAGACGTCCGAAAATAATGTTCATGTTCATTATTTTGACGTCCGCGGAAAAAAGGTCCGTTTTTCAATGCATTGTGTGCATTGGATGTCCGTCTTCCCATTGACTCCAATGCATTGCCATTGCAGTCAGTTAAATTGCGGCAAACACTGACGTTTTTATTAAATAGCGAAATTGAACGTTTTTTCTCCATTTCTGACGTTGTGTGAACATAGCCTATATGTGACACAATTTTGTTTTTTATATATATATATATATATATATATACACATAGGTGTGGGTGATATTAGCAACTCTTTATGAATTATGAACATTCACTTTTAGAGAAGTAGTAGTAGTTTTACACGCTTTGGGGAGATTTATCAAACATGGTGTAAAGTGAAACTTGCTCAGTTGCCCCTAGCAACCAATCAGATTCCACTTTTTTTTTTTATTTCTCACAGACTCTTTAGAAAATAAAAGGTGGAATCTGATTGGTTGCTAGGGGCAACTGAGCCAGTTTCACTTTACCATGTTTGATAAATCTCCCCCATAGTATACGCTCTGGCCAGGATTTCATCTGGCTGCACGAAAAACTGACATGTCAGTTTTCTGCGGCCGCTATTCATTAAATGGCGGCCACACAGAACATATCAGTTCACACAATGGAATGTGCTGCCTCACACTTTATAGAAAGGACCATTGTATGTTAAGAATAATTGTAACCTGAGGCCATTGTAAATTGAGGGACCACTTGAGTTATAGATAATGATTTCTGAGCATTAGTATTATTTTTCTCATTGCAATGGTGAGATCTGAGTCGTGGGTGCATTGGGCACAAGTAGTTTATATATGTTCACCGTCAAATAAATGCCAGTTTTTATTGGACTGCCATCATTTAACGGCGAATAACATCCGTTATTCATATAATAACGGGTGTTATTTGTCATTAAGTGAGGCCGTCCAACAAAAACTGCTGTCTTTTTGATGGTGTGTTAACATAGGGGGAGAGTTATCAAACATAGTGTAAAGTGAAACTGGCTCAGTCGCCCCTAGCAACCAATCAGATTCCACCTCTCATTTTCCAAAGAGTCTGTCAGGAATAAAAGGTGGAATAATAATAATAATAATATTTATTTGTATAGCGCCAACAGATTCCGCAGCGCTTATTTAAATATATATAAATACGTTACAGGTTATATATTAAATTATACAATGAATAAATTACAACAACAAATTAGAGACCTGCTCTCAAGAGCTTACAGGCTAGGATGACTGGGAGTAACACGAGAGGCAACAAGTGCTTTATTTGTCAATGTTCCAGTCATTGTACATGGATTCTCTAAGTGCCTATAGGCGGCTGGGCAAGCCAGTCACAAGCCATTTTCTAAGCTCAGATGACAAGGACTGTGTAACTAGCACCGAAGAAGTTATAGAGAGGATGGAGAAGGGATAGCAAAGGGAGACGAGATTACAAAATGTTATAAGCACGCCTGAAGAGATGGGTCTTTAGGGCACGCTTAAAACTGGGGATGTTGGAAATAAGTCTGAGGTCTTTGGGTAAAGAGTTCCAGAGAACTGGTGCAGCACGAGAGAAGTCTTGGAGGCGGGAATGAGAAGTTCGGATTAAAGAAGAGGTTAGTGTGAGGTCATTTGCAGAGCGCAGAGCACGGGAAGGATGGTAGGTGGAAATGAGGGAGGAGATGTATGGAGGGGCAGAGTTGTGGAGAGAATCTGATTGGTTGCTAGGGGCAACTGAGACAGTTTCACTTCACACTATGTTTGATAAATCTCCTCCTATGTGTATACCCTCCGGTTGGATTCCATTCATTCCCATACAACGTATGTTTTGTATAAATTTGCAACAACGGCTGTGATTTATGCAAAACATACGTTGTGTGAACATAGCCTGATACAACATGTTCTATATTGCTCTTTACCTGTGCCAGGATGAGCTGCTCCTTTGGGCACCAGGTGAGGGAGGGCTCATTTTATTTTTTCTGGGACCCTGTGTGATCTGTACAAAACCATGAAATTGCTCCAGTTGTTCTTTCCCATAATATACCGTCTCCAGTAGCTCTTTCTCGCTATTGTATGTGAGGGCTTGCTTTATCCATAATAGTTATCTGCTTTTATTTTTTCTTCAAATCTTCATTTTTTTCTCATTCTAGGATATTTGGGGGGGTTTAGAACCAATTACCAATTTTCCATAGAGTTTTGGTCTCATCATACAATGGTCGTCCTGGAACCAATTAATAGTGTATGTTGAGGGACCACTGTGTAGAAGAGTTGGGGTGCGTGCACACTACGGAATTCCTGCGTATGACCCGCGGCTGATTCCATCGCTCGTACCTGCACGGGCGGATTCCGCATTCCGCTGAAAGAAGTGACATGTCAATTCTTTCGGCGGAATTCAGAATCCGCCCCTGCATAGAATAGTGTCTTTGGCACGGGCGGAGATGCGCGCCGCCGTGTGCGGTTACGAGCGACGGAATCCGACGTGGGTCATACGCGGGGATTTCGTAGTGTGCACGCACCCTAAATTGGGTCCCTGATAGGAATAAAGTGTAAAGAAAAGGTTATTACAAATCTTTGAACGCTAGTAAAACATTTCAGGAGGCATGAATTTTATTAACTAACTCACCAGTACAGATTCGGGGGAGACTGCAGCTAGTTCAACCAAGAATGAGACAGAGAAGCACAGTGCTATGCATTGGTAGTTAGCATCATCAAAACTTAGCCAGAGTGGAACAGAGTGGAAGAGATACAGCAATAGCCATTGACAGTGAGCTATAGACAGTAAAGTGGGTCAGTCACTCAGTGTATGATCTACGCATCGCGCGAGATGCAATACCAGACACAAGCCATGAACAGGTATGGCACTGGTTTTGGTTTTCCTACTTATACTTTCTAGCTTCCTCCAACCCAAATCAGTCCATTCATCTTCTATGAGAGTTTCCAGATACAGCCAAATACAGCATTCTTCATGGCTACTATAGAGAATGAATGGATCAATGGCATACATGCACACTCCATTCCAGCTGAAGACCTGCTAGAGAAGGTATCTTACCACGCAAGTCGAATAGTAAGTGCTAGAGATGAACAAACCTTGAGCATTCTCAGGTTCATCTGAACCCAAGAGTGCAGCATTTGATTACCAGGGGCTGGGGACAGGAGTGACAATTGGGTTCACCAGCAGGAGACAGGCGCAATAATTAGGTACAGCAACAGGGGACAGGGCAACAATCAGGTACAGCAACAGAGTACAAGTAGCGACAATCAGATACAGCAATAGGGGACTGGGATAATGATCAGGGTAGGAAGGGGTTAATTTGTTTTTGTGTTTTTTTTTTTTGTAACATCGCAGTGCAGGCTGCTCAGCTCTCCCAGCTCTAATTTCCTCTCACAACAGAGGACATTAGAGCCAGAAGGGTTGTAAAAAAGCAGTCCCTACTGTCACTTTACACTGTGATTGGTCTGTCTGTAATGAAAAACCAATCACAGCGATCCCCAGCCAAGGCTAGCCCTAAAATTTAAATTGAATTCAGATTCAGAAAAAAAAAAAATAATAATAATAATAATAATAATAAAAATAAAATAAAATTAAAACATGTGTTTGCAATAGTGCAGAGTAAATAAATGCAAGCTTCATGATCCACCTTGTGCATCTATCCCATTTATAAATCATTGCTGAAAATATATGTGAGTAGTCAGGACTTTTTATTTTTAACGTTGATTCTGATCAACTGCGCGTTATTCCAATCAATTTTTATTTGTGATCAATTTAAAATGCAAAATATTCTAATGATCATTTCTCAGCAATTTCATCTGAGATTTCTTTACAGCACCTGACAACCACTATGTGCACGTCACACGCACAGCCACAAGGTGGAGGCTCCAATATGCCTGCCAGAGTCACTGGCAGGATTTGAGTACAAGGAATAAGTCTGGTTTTGTAACATATTATATAATCAGCAGAGCCCTTTCAGCTCCATATATAAAGGTCACAGCACAGTCCTGTATTCTATCCCATTCAATAGATTAATGTGACAGACCAAGGAGATAGAACTAAGCAACAAAATAAATAAGGAATTATATCAGCCTGGAGCTGTACATTTTAAAAGCCCATTAATCAACCTGCAGCTGTTCAAGGTACAAAAGCAAGACTAATAATTAAGAATACAAAGAGATAATAAATCACTATATAATAATTAGAGATCATATCATGTGTATCGACCTGCTTCCCAATGGGATTCTACCATGTAGCCCCATATAATGGCTTTACCATGGGTTACCAGGTCAAAAGCTAAGTATTTGTAATGACAATATAATTATAAACGTGACATATATATGACTATGTGTGCGTGTAAATAATGGTCCCCTGAACGACCTTACTATTGTTTTTATGCAATAGGTATGGTACATAGCACCAATTCCTGTACATTTTTATAGTATGGATTCATATTGTTTAAAGGGACACTTTAAACAAAACATATGCCAGGTGTTATACCTAGTGCAAGAGCTAACACAATGACCCAGATTTACTGAGGTCATCTATTGACTAAACAGTCTACACACAAGCCAGATTTATCACAGAGGTACCGGCTCATTGATAAATATGGCACATCTTTAGACTATCTAGTCTAAGTTTAGACCAACTATTAGTGTTACTATTAGTAACATGTTTTTAATTGCTGCTCTGGAGTGTCAGAGAGATGGGGCCAGTGCACTTTGAGGGGGCCAGTGCACTTTGAGGGGGCCAGTTCACACTACAGAAAACAGGCGGAAATTCAGAGCGGAAACATCCCCCCGGCAGACTCCGCTCTGAATCCTGCCTACTACATTCTATATATCAGTAAAAAACGTATTTGTGTCTTCTTTCTTCTCTAAAATCCCTTTATTTTATCAGTGGACAGTGTCAACTAGGCGGGGCTTCACAGCAGTTGGGCCCTCTCTCCAGCAAGGAGAGAGGGCCCAACTGCCATGAAGCCCCACCTAGGTGACACTGTCCATCAATGAAATGAAGCAAGTGCAAGAGGGTGATAGAATCACTTTAAAGTCTGCTTCTCCTGGCTCATTCTCCTGAATGATGGGGTCTCAACAGTGACTGCCTGACTGGTCAAAACTTTTGACATATCCCTGTAACATGTTGAATTTTTTTTAATGGCAGTGCTAACATCTTGGCGCCATATACCACAGGAAACTTTCAGATATTTTGTGGAGTCCATGTCTTGACAGGTCACTACTGCTTTACAATACAATATTATTTAAGTAGTTTTAGGGTATGTTCACACTGAGTAAAATAGGCAGAATTCCGCCTGTCTTAGTGTGTCATAGCATCTCTATGGGAGGGCGCCCACTCCTCGGCTGCCGCCGAATTTCGCTCAAAGAAGTGACATGTCACTCTCCTATAGAGATGCTATGACACACTAAGATTTCCGCTGTGGAATTCCGTCTATTTTACTCAGTATGAACATACGCTTAATGTTGAATCTATATACACTATACATATACAGTATATACTATACATATAAAGATATATATATATATATATATATATATATATATATATGGTCAGGGGGACATTTTGTGGAGATCAGAGTATGCATATAAATGTAGGGGGGAGGGAAGAAGCTGAATCTTTGACCTGAGAGAAGTAAAGCCTCACCACTGCTCTGTAGGAAGGAAGAATAACACTTACTTATTATGGTGAAAATATTTGAAAATGTTACCGTCTTACTCCTCTCTCCATATTGTTCTGTTTTATTGCACAATTTTACAGGCTGTACTGTTTGCCTAAAAACCAGTTTTGTGTTTACCTGCTTCCTTTAAGTTCTGCAGTCTTTTAAAAGTTTAAGAATTAAAGGAGATCTTAATAGCCTTGTTTACTGACAGAGGTGTAAAATTTTCCCTGACCCCCAGTGATTCCAATATAACACCTAAAGGGGTTGTCCCATGAGCAAACACTTTTAATAAATGCCTGGGGTTAGGGTAAAAATAAAAAAAAAATCGGGTATACTCACCTACCCTGAACACCTGCAGCTCTGGTTCTCTGAAGCTCTCTGACCATGATCCTATTGGCTTATTCCTGGTTCGTAATGACAAGTGGTCCCTGCACGAACTGCCCTGTTCAGCCAAACACTGGTCGCAGTGATTGGCTGAACTGGGCAATTCCTGCAGGGACTACACATCATCAGGAATCAGGAGGTAGATGAGATGACCATTGCACAGATGGCAGCTGCACAGGATCAGGGTAAGTGAGTACACATTCTTTTTTTATTATAACACCACACCCAGTATCTGGAAAAAAAACTGATGCCCCTTTAGGAGGACTGTGTCACAATGTGACCCATATGTCCTATTTAGACATAAGAACTTTGTAGAGGGGATCCCCATCTATGTGCCAGAATGGAGTGTTGCTCTGTATTATGATGTTGATGACCATTTATTTAAATGGCCAGCATGTTATTTTACATTTCCCCTGTAACTTGAAAAAAGCTCCTGATGCTGTTTAGGCCCCTTTGGCCCATGGGCAAGTGTGCCCTTTGAACCTCCAAGCAGATTTGAAGTGGAAAAAATGACTCCAAAAATGTGTTGTTATTAGCTAACTAATTGAGAATCACAGTCCACTCTCATATTTAAAAGGCCATGCACACACAATGCAGTTTTGGGAAACCTGAACCTGAACCTGAACCAGGGAAGAAAGTAAAGAAGCTCTTATATTCATTATAGTGAGGTGATCACACAGTGTGCAAAAGGGGTTCCTGCCTTAAGCAGGGCCGTATTACCAGCTGCTGCTGCCCTACGTACTACACCTGCAGACACCCCCATCTTCTCTCACCAATTAGCATCAGGATTTTCTAGTTTCTGAACATTATATTGATATCTGATCAGTCTTAGGCCGCGTTTCCACATGGAGCAGATGCCACACACTTATGCGGTAACCAATAGGCATATGGCCAATAATCCTGGTAACAGCACGACTACTGGGGAAGAAATGGCAGCGTGGTTTCGGCCACATGCATTTCCCTACACGGAGAAACATTGTCTGAATTGTGTTTTTCTGTGTTTTTAACTACTTAAAGGACAACTCCCGCGGGACCCCCCCCCCCCCAAAAAAAAAACACAGACACACACAGACACCATACTCACCATCCCTCCGGTGACGATCGCCACTCCATTCGCCCGCCGTCCGCCTCACCGTCACCGCCGTCCGCCGTCCAGCGATGTCTCTGATTTCCGGGTCCTGGGGATGGAAAAGGCTGCCAGTGCGCTTGCGCACTGGCAGCCTTTTCATTGGCTGGAGCGCATCACATGGCTTCCAGCAACCTCAGCCAATCAGGGCTGACGAAGCTGGAAGCCATGTGATGCGCTCCAGCCAATGAAAAGGCTGCTGGTGCGCATGTGCACCAGCAGCCTTTTCCGTCCCATTCACTCTCTATGAAGACGCCGAGGAGGAAGAAGACCCGGACCGCCCCCCGGCTCTGACGTCGTCGTCACCATATGCCGCCCGGGAGAAGAGGACCGTGACGATCGTAATAGGTAATGTATATATTCTTTAACTTCCGGGCGGGGGTCGGGGGTCCGAAAGTGGGGGAAGGGGGCCAGACCGGGTATTTAACCACATTACAAAGTTATATAACTTTGTAATGTGTGTTAAATAAGCTAAAAAAAATTTCGTGGGAGTTGTCCTTTAAACATAAACAAATTTCCACATTAAGGGTGCGTTCACACCTACAGGATCTGCAGCAGATCTGCAGCAGATTTGATGCTGTGTTCAGTTATTTAAATGAAATCTGCTGCAGAAAATAAGCTGCAGATCCTGTAGGTGTGAACGCACCATGAATCAATGATTAGAGCCGTCTGCTTATTGTCTTACAGTATTCTCACCACAGGATTGGTAGATTGGTAGGTAATAGCTCCATGCGTCACATTTACCACCGCCACACCAGACCTGAATAATACCACCATACTGTGACTGGATAACACCGCCATACCAGACCTGAATAATACCGCCATACTGTGACTGGATAACACTGCCACACCAGACCTGACCAATACCGCCATACTGTGACTGGATAACACTGCCATACCAGACCTGACCAACACCGCCATACTGTGACTGGAAAACACTGTCATACCACACCTGACCAATACCACCATACTGTGACTGGATAACACCGCCACACCAGACCTGACCAACACCGCCATACTGTGACTGGATAACACCGCCACACCAGACCTGAACATTACTGCCATACTGTGACTGGATAACACCACCATACCAGACCTAACCAATACCACCACCCCCACCCCTTCGAAAAGACATCAGGTTTACTGGCAAGTTTGAACAGGAGGTGGGAGACTAAACAAATAAAAACTAAAAAAAGGTTTTCTTCCCCCTGCTCCCTGGTGCTGCCCCAGGCACCAGACCACAGGTGCCTAGTGCTAAATACGGCCCTGGCCTTAAGAAGGATCTTGCTTTCACCTGGAAGCCATGCATTCAGCATATGGGTGTAGACCCCAGACCAATAGGGCATCCCTAATAAAAATATAGACAGTAGCACTCCTAGATACTTATTAAACACACATCAATATCTGTCGTGCAAGGTACAAGTAAATGAGTAAATCAATAGATAAAGTTAAGAGTATATGCTATTTAAATTGGTGATTTCCATTAAGTAACAATTAATATGTCAATATATTTATAATGCATTAGCTTTTTAGTCATGGGCGACTTTGAAATTTCCTTTCATACTGTTAACTCAATGAACTCAAGGTTTTTTTTATTTTTTTTAAATATACAAATACAAACAATTTACTAAAATCAAGTTCCAATAATATTGGCACCCCTATTATTAATATATGCTGAAGTCTGTCATGGCAAGAATAGCATTGAGCCACTGCCTGTAACTTAAAGGGAACCTGTCACCCCCCGTACCGGGGTGACAGGTTCCCGACCCCCCGTTAGAGACCCCTATACTTACCTCATCCCGCCGGGTCCCGCTTCTGGATTCGGTCGGGTCCCGGAGATCTCAGCCGCTGCAGCCCGGCGCGCGCGCTGAGAGATGAGTCCAACACCCATAGAGAATGACGGGAGAGTCCAGCGCTCCGTCATTCTCTATGAGCGTTGGACTCATCTGTCAGCGCGCGCGCCGGGCTGCAGCGGCTGAGATCTCCGGGACCCGACCGAATCCAGAAGCGGGACCCGGCGGGATGAGGTAAGTATAGGGGTCTCTAACGGGGGGTCGGGAGCCTGTCACCCCGGCACGGGGGGTGACAGGTTCCCTTTAATAAAGATGGACAACTATTGTTGAGGGATCTGGAACCACTTCTTGACAGTCTTGATATTCTTGGTTTGTCAGTTGGGTACTCCCCTCCACAATACACATCACAGGTCATTTACCATTTGGCAAAGATTTTATAATCCGATAGCATGAGTGACTATAAAAAACATTATATATAATTTCTAGAGAAAAAGACCCTTTCTCCTTGCTCCTATCCTTCTCTTTCTACCAAACCTATTGTTTACTTTGAAAAATTGCTAAAAAAAAAAAAAAGAGACATGAGGACTAGCTTACTGGGGGACAAGGTCGCATCTTGTCTATAGAAGTTTATAGTGAAGAAAGGAGACAAAAGCAAAGAGAGACAGAAGCAGAGAAAAGCAAAACTGCTTTAAGCTTTAGTAGCTCTAGTAAGTATTAGATCTAACCTTAAAATTGAATTGACAGCTTATCCTGCTTAGTATTGCTCTATAACGTCATCCATGCTGCTGTCTTTTTAAAGTGAATGTACCAATTCGATTTCTGATTTTTTTTTTACACTACTTTGATGGTGCCGGCACTTAGATCCCGGCGGTGCGGTCCATTTTTCAAAATGCATAGGACTGTCCTATGCACTGAAGGCAGGTCCAGCGCCCTCAGTGTAACAATATCCCTTTCACCCGTTGACACGTTTCCAATAGAATCAAGTCTGGCCGAATCACTAAAGAGAGGGGATATTGTTACATATGAAGAAACCGATGCTGATTGCAGGAACCAGGCGGGCCACCAGGATCTCCACGCGAATAGGTACCATAGAATTATAGGAGTGCAGGATCCTCTCTTTTGTGTGTCTTTAGTATACAGAAGACATTATAGCAGCAAGTCTACACCCACTAGCTAAGGGACAACTAAAAGTGAGAGGCGGGGCCTACAGAAGGATTAACTGGTGCAACATGCCATACACTGCTTATATAACAGTGAGAAATATGGCTGCTCCTTATGAACACATGCAAGTGCTTATCTCAAAAGTTTATTTAAAGGTTACTGATCATGTAAACCCAGAAGACATTGCAAAAAGGTTCCCACAAAATGTGTTTGCGATCATTACTCTGCTGAAAAGGTCAACCACAAAGACATTTCATGCTTTAGGCATTATGAACCTTAACCACTGAAAGCAAAAGAGGTGGGTATAAGGGTTTTTCATTGTAGACAGTTTCCCTTTTCTGCCAACAATGGTTGCATAACCAAAAAAAAGTTTTTTTGTTTTTTTAGTCCTATTTTTTAGTTTACTATTTAGTCCTAGTAGGGAACTGTTAAGGAAAACTGCATGAAAAGTAAAAATCCAGGACAGGTGGCGGGGAGGTGTTGAAGCATAATACAGAAGTTATACTTACCCATCTCTGTGCCCACGCAGTCCAGCGTCACCACTCATGGCCCTTTGACGGCCTCCATTAGTTCCTGAGCCTGGTGTCGTCAGGACTCGGCTCAGAAATGTTCGCCCAGCCAGTCAGTGACTGAGGCGGGAAACCCCTTCAGTCACTGACTGGCTAAGAGGGTACTACCCACTGGATCATGTTGCCATGAAATCCTCTGACAATACTCAAGTGGTTATAGAGGTAAATGTCACAGACATTACATGGCTCCATCTAGTTACAACAATGCTTGAGACTAATACCTGTAGGTAGGGGGTTACATTTATCAACAGGATGTAATGGAGCGCTATTAGAGCAGGTGCCAACTAACCAATCACGTTAAAGCTTTCATTATCCAACCTATACTATAAGTAAGTCACAGGGAATCTGATTGGTTGCTACAATAAAGCACATTTACCAAAGCTGTCTAATAGACAACTTTCTTGTTGTCCATTGCAACCAACCACAGCTCAGCTTTCATTTCTCAAACTGCTCTGGTAAATGAAAGCTGCTCTGTTATAGGCAACAAAGTTTTTTTTTATTTAGATGTTAGTGCTAAAGCCCAAACATTCTTTTATTAACCCCTAGTCTATATGTGCTATACACAGTATATACTAGCGCATGTATGGTATGGGCTACAGGGCTCGGTTAGTCCGAATTCTGACTACTACAATCAGACCAGGCAGGACGGGGGGGGGGGGGGGGGTCCCAAATTTGGTAAATATAAGGCCTGAAAGTAAGATGTAGCGAAATTTTCTTTGGAAGTATGCCTGCCGAAAAGAACACCAGGGCATGCAGTTGTGATTATTTTTAGCCCACCGCCGTTGCCCCCTACATTCACTGTCAATTGCAGAGCAACTGCATGCAGGGCATGAGGACCGCCACCTGCCGCCAACCCCAATGTTCCCTTCCGCAGCCATCAGTTGTGCAGGCAAGGCCTCAAGAGACCCATTGCCTATCGCCATCATCGTTGTCCCCTACTGCCAGATGTAGAGCTGCACACAGTCTGCTGTTATCCTTTTGCCTGACACCATAATGTACTCTGTCCCTGCTGTGCTGTACGAGTGTGCTGTGGTGAACTCCCCCTAGTGGCTGGAAGCCACCATACTGCATGCTCTGTCCCTGCTGTGCGTGTGAATTCTTTGTCATTGAAAAATAAGACATCCCCTAAAAATAAACCCTAGTGCATCAAGGAGCAAAAAGTAATATGAGACACTGTCTTATTTTCAGAGAAACATGGTATTAGATGGGAACACCCCTTTAAGGATTTTTTTTAGGGACTCTAATGTCTCTAATACAAATTCTCCATATTTATAGCTGTGTGAGTCTTTGTCTTATTATTTTTTAGTGTTTACCTCTAATATAAATGCTGCTGTATTTTATATTATTATTGTATACATCCAATGACATGTAAGTGGCGGCATCCCTGGTTACCACACGGTGACCCGCATCCTCTTGCATCAGGAAGGATCCTTTGGCTTTTGTGCCTTCAGCTCCTAATGAAAGGAATATAAATACATTTTACACTTTTACTCCCAGCGGATTCCACCATTCCCTGGTGTCTCGGGTTATATTCCTGGCTGAACCCTATTACTCAACAACACACCACTGCTCTCACTATGGAGAGGAAGAGATACTAAAATTATCACTGGAGGAAGGGAGGACTTAACCCTTTACAGAAAGGCAAACAATAAAATAGACATCACAAGTCTGTTACTAAAGGTCACAGTATAAAAATAATAGTATGAACATTTGAAAAAGTTGTTTATATTTAGCTTTACTGTTTTTGTGTCAATTTCAGTTATTTCATCTGTATGGCAAGAAACCTATGTCCCTATGGTTCCCTACTGATTTTGCATCAGTATGGTATCATTTTATGGGTAGGTGTTCCTGCTTTGAAGCCAAAGGGGTTACCCAGAGTAAAAGATGTGCAAATGGTGTAAAAAAAAAAAAAAAGAAGCTATATTCACCTACCTTGCAGCTGTTGTGCTGATGCTACTGGTCCCCGCTTGCCACCACTGCTTACTAGTTCCTGATGATGCTTTGCCCACACAGGATGTCAATCACTGGCTGCAGCGGTGTCCTGTCTCAGTCATGATTGGCTGAGTATGGACTTCTTGAAGGGACGAGTGTCAGGGGGGTCGAGGTAGTTGAGTATAGCTTCTTTTTTATTTGTACACCACCCTATATATAAAATATTTTTCTTTATCTCCAGACTACCCCTTTATGATTATCTGAGTTCCCACATTAGAATTCCAATAGAATTCGAATAGAATTTTGAAATTAACATCTATGGTGAACAATCATAAAAAAAAAAAAAAAAAATTATTTAAAAAAAATAAGTGACAAATAATTTACAAAAATGTTACCTCGAGAGGTAAGGAAATGCCTGTTTTTCCTCGTATAATAATCTTATCTAGTATAATAATGGTAGGTCATGTAGTTATTAAAGAGAACCTGTCAAGGCCTCGGGGCCTCATAAACCTTTTCCGGAACCTGACAGGTCAGGACGCTGTTCTCCTGAGCACGCTGGGATTTCACAGAGTAGAGAATATATGTCTTGTTTTTTTAAATTGTGGCCATGGCTATATTTTCCAGTCATGGCGCTCGGCTGGAGTCGCAATGCCGCCACACAGGCTTGATTGACAGCATGAGGGCAGGGCTTCTTCATGCAGTCAGGCTGTTTGGACAGAAGGGGGGCGTGGAATTGTGACTTAAATGCTCTTGTCGTGACCTGTCAGGTCCTAAAGCCAATGTGTGAGACCTTTCTTTAATTTAACAGGTCATACTCAGGGGCATAGCAAGAATTCATGGGCTCCATAGCAAAATAACTGTACAAAGTCTTATGAATCTTGTACCGAACCAACCCTCCCCACACACCCACCCACTACCTCCCAGCACATACCTACCTGGCCCGGTGCAGTCCCCCAGCATTCCCTTGTTCTCCCAGCTGATCTTATGCATGGGCTACTGAACTGCTCTCAGGGTCCATTTTCTGTCACATAATCTTTCTGTGGAAATGGACCCTTAAAGTGACACTGTCACCTCCTTTTTGCATTCTGACATCTCGACACAGGTGTAAAGGGAAAATTTTGCATTTTTCATACCTTATTTCAAGTAAGGTGTTCAAGTAAAAAGTGTCCTTTTATAAACAGAAGATTGTTGCAGATTGGACAGTTGCCCCCGCCCCCTTGACGCCCATTGGTTGGCTGACGTAAAGGGGGTGGGGTCTAGACCTTTCGGCCAGCCTGTTTTAATGGTTGGCGAGGGGGCAGGGCCAACTGTGCCATTGTGGGCGGGGCTAAGTGGCGCTAATGCTGTGAGGCCACGCCCACTTAATACAATCTGCTGTTGATAAAAGGCCACTTTTTACTTAAACAAACATTATGACATATGATATGAAATAAGGTATGAAAAACGCTAAATTTACCCTTTACACCTGTGTAGAGATGTCAGAATGCAAAAAGGAGGTGACAGTGTCACTTTAAGTAGTCCCATATTGTGGATCTCTGACGGCACTGATGGTACACAAGATACACCAACGTCTGGTAATAGAACTTACATCTGTTCTCTTTCGTATATCCAATAAACAATCACGTATCTAACCAATGATGTATCTCGTGCACACATTTATACTAGTAGCCAAAAGATGCCTATTGGCCAAATGGCTGCAACTTTCCCTTCCCATGGTTTCCGAGGTAATAGGCCAGATAAAATATTATCAAAAAATGGACCAACTAGATGCGGACCAACAAAAGGACACAAGGTTAAGGCCTTCGTTGGTAAATGGAAGACCTTTATTTGTGCTTTCCTGGAGCCCTCGGAGATTGTCCAAATTATACTGCCTTTAGACAGACAGAGTGGTACTTGAAATCTGACCTAGCAGGTACCCTGGGAAAACTGAAGTTGCCGCGGGGGATAAGACGTTTACGCCCATGAGTTGTTCGTGGGACTGTAGAATTGATTGGCCTAGGGGGGTTCCATCTGCCAGTGGGGGAGGGAGGAGGGCGGGAATTGTTGGATGTTTGTTTGATGGTAATATACATTCATGATCGCAAAGGGCCAGGAGGTCTAACGCTTAACGGATTGTGATGGATCTGTTTCAATGTACTATTTGTAAAATATTTTTGAAAACATTCATAAATATATATATATATATATATATATATATATATATATATATATGGGTGTACATGCCATAGAAGCAGACCCTTGGTGAGAGCGGGCCCAGTCCAAGTTCATCCAATTCTATTTGCTGATGACATGACAGTTTGGGGGGGAGGACATAATCAGATGCCATATAAGACCCATTTAGATCCTTGCTATGGGGTCCCCTTTCATATATGTATGCCAGTGATCAGTTGTTATTGAGGTACAGCTAGGGAGGAAGTTGTTACAGGAATAATGATAAGCTGCCCATCCCTACTGAACAGGAATGTGGAGATAGGTACTGTGTGCTTCACAGGCACTCGGAGCATTGAGGAAGAGTGTGCAATTAATAGTTAAATATAGAAACAAACACAAAGCCGACTAAAGTAAGCAAGTACACAGCAGTAATACATATACAGAGCAATATGCCATGGAGCTGAGGATGGAGCTGCCAGAAGCTAGTGGACTCAGCTGAAGATACAAGGTAAAGGGTCTACCTAAAATCTGCTTAGGGGTTGGGCTGTGCTGGAAACAATATACTCTGTTTATAATAATATAATAACCCTAAAGTTTGGTTTGGAAGTTGTGGGCGTGCTTGCCATAAAATTAAAGTGTGATTGTTGTAAGGAGCAGCACTATAATCTTTCACAAGATTTCTGCTCTGCAGACTTTATCTTTAAATCGACTCTGTACCCACATTCTGACTTCCCCAAACCCCTTGTACCTTCAGATAGCTGCTTTTAATCCAAGATCTGTCCTGGGGTTCGTTCAGCAGGTGATGCAGTTATTGTCCTAAAAAACAACTTTTAAACTTGCAGCCCTGTGCCCAACGGCCGGGACTTAGAATATCTGTGCCCTAACTTTGCAACACCCCTCCGTCCCTCCTCCCTACCCTCCTAATCATTAGGAATGCCACTGGAACATTTTCTCCTGTCTGAACATTGCACAGGTGCCTTAACGATCCAGCCCAGAGAGGTTGTGCCAGCCAAATACATACACAATCTAAGCCCCGGCCATTGGGCACGGGGCTGCAAGTTGAAAAGTTGTTTTTTAGGACAATAACTGCATCACATGCCGAACGAACCCCAGGACAGATCTTGGATTAAAAGCAGCTATCTAAAGGTACAAGCGGTTTGGGGGTCAGATTGTGGGTACAGAGTCGCTTTAATTTTCAGCTGCCTCTTAGCTGGTATGCGGAACCTCATATCTATATGTCCCCCATACACTGCACACACGCAAACAGGAGATTCTTCACTTCATTGTCACTATACACACACACTAAGAAGAAGCAGCAGCATGGAGACATTATAGAGCACAAGAGTCTAAGCTGTGAATCAAGCTTGCTGTGAGATCTATTACTGACAGTAGTGCCTGTGTGGGCTTTCTCTGTAGTTTATGATTATTGTTGAGCCATAGACTATATCCATAGGATGGCATTCAACACCTCAAGCCGCCAGGTGTCAAATGCTGACTGCTCGGATTTTGAGAATGTTACCAAACCCGACAGTTCGGCAAGTTTGCTTAACACTATTATATGATCCATCCACTCACACCTCCTTCCAAATAACCCCTAACCCCTCCCCTCTCCATGGACTTATATTGGCAGCCTGTCATTTGATCTCAGAGTGAGTCTTTAACACCAGACAAAATTAAGATGCTATTTGAATGAATGGCAGTTTAGCGCAGGAAGGGGGTTCAGTGGCTGAGAAGCTTGATAACAACAGATATAAGCCTTTTTTTCTGATAAGATATATTACAAAGTTACTTACATTCGACTGTACTATTGATTTATACAAATGCTGTTGAAATGGCAGTGACCATTTAATGACTGCAGAATCTCATCATGGCATGGCTGTTATCTTTTTTTCCTTTCATAGCTTGGTTTTATATCGCAAACTAGCGATATATCAGAGGAAGTTTATGTGCTTGTCTGAAACTATGCTATGAGAAATGCATAGAGACACTAACAGCTCCATTGCACCCATATCTACAGTATATTGTGATCCTTCTTGTATACACACTGGATAGTTTAGTTGTATTTGTACCGACCATTTCTAGTGCTCCGTGTGGTTTTTTGAGTAGTTTGTGGCAGCACCTTTATGCCTCTATGCCATTGCACTTTCTGTTTTTTGGTCGGATACTAATTCTACTAAGATATTTCTTACTCCCTCTGAGTTCTAGTTATGTTTTAGATACTGTGAGATTTCTATGAATTGTGCTTGCTTATATTGTGTTGTAGCCAGGCTACAACTTTGGTTGCCGCAGTTGGAAATGTTTGAGAATCTAGGCAGTAAAAGTTCCAGCTACATATTAATGTATAGTTGTCCTAGCTATTACAATATAGTGCAAGGTAAATGTTGGGGCTTATGCATACAGTTTTTGTTTGCAAAATTAAGGGGGTACTCCGGCAAAAAAAAAAATCCTTCAAATCAACTGGTGCCAGAAAGTTATATAGTTTTGTAAATGACTTCTATTTAAAATCTAAAGTCTTCCAGTACTTATCAGCTGCTGTATGTCCTGCAGGAAGTGGTGTATTCTTTCCAGTCTAAAACAGTGCTTTCTGCTGCCACCTCTGTCCGTGACAGGAACTGTCCAGAGCAGCAGCAAATCCCCATAGAAAAACTCTCCTGCTCTAAACAGTTCCTGACATGGACAGAGGTGGCAGCAGAGAGCACCGTGTCAGACTGGAAAGAATACACCACTTCCTGCAGGACATATAACAGCTGGAAGACTAGATATTTAAGAGGATCTCACCAGTGAATCCTCATCCAATTTTACAGCAATGTTGCAGACACAAAAAAACACCTGAAATGCAACAGCTCACTGCTAATGCAGGAGTGGCTGCCTCTACTTAGTCGTGCACTCCACCCATCCCCCTGGGGGTTATTTTTTTCCAGTGTCTGTTGGATCCTGCATGCCCAGAGCATAGGTGTATTATTAGCCAAGGAGAGGCCACAGTTAGTGTAGGGTCCATCCCAGACAGGAGGCCACCTTATCGCGGTGGGATGGTGCACACTATTTGCAAATGGTAACCAAAAGCCTCATTATTTTTATGGAGATTTTCTTTATCAATTGAGGGGGGGGGGGGCTGCTTTTAGTGATTTTTATATCTATATTGGGTCTATGTCTTGCCATTAGTAGTGAGCTGTTGCATTTTTTGTACTTTTATAGCATACTGTCATATACATGATGTACTACACAGAAATTGACATATGAAATTTTAAGCAAACAATTTCCTTTTGCTTCCTTGATCCCCATCCATGTTCTACCGCACAAGCGGCCAACTAGCGCTCCTTATTAACGTAATGCTGAATTAGCGCTTTGTCAACAGATTACATTTGGAGACACAGCGTCTATGACCCAATTTGACCATGTCCTATTTCTCTTACTGGGGAGTCAGATGAGAGGGTGAATATTGTTGTCCAACGTTCCTATTCTTTGGTGAAATATTATAATTTGTATTTGTTGCTTGTGTCAGCAGGGGCAGTCATCATTAGCATAATACAAGGAGAGAACTTGTCCCTGACATTGATTGAGCTCCAAGATCACCAGGCTTATCAAGCGCGTACTTTGTATTCAGATACTGCTAGGATGTAATAACTTTCTTTATGTACGCTTCTGCATTCCATTGGATGACATATCAACATGTAAATGGGCATGCATATATGTTAAAATTACAAAACAGAATTTACTGTCTGACCGAGGGCAAAGTTTAAGGTGCACGGTACTACAACAATGTAAGGAATGAAAGGGAGAATATATTGTTTCAAGGGAAAAATACTACAATGACAAATTACAACCGCTTCAGTTCAAAGGTGTTGGAGGAAATACTTTTTTGGCCCGGGTTTACAGGGAAGGACGAAGATGAAATGTTGGGGGAATAAACTGAAAATTTCTATTAGAAAAGCAATAAAAAAAATTGGGCAGTGCCAACCTTGCGTAAAGATGTTGACCGATTATTTCCACCTTTATTCCAGGTTCTATATGGTGAATAGTTGAATGAGAAAAGACATTACTCAGCATTGGCACCACCAGTGGAAATATTTATGCACATGGCGCTATTATTTTGGCACTGTATGGCAGTCTTATTTACAGTATGATACTCCTATTTGAGCAATATATGTTATAGCAATAATACTTGTATTAGACGGCCCGATGCCTCCCGTAATCGAGCACCGATCTGATAGATCTGTGCTCGTTTACTGGGCCTATTACATGGCCCAATTATCGTTTAGCAAGGGCTGCATGGAGATCATTAGCGATGTCCGTGCAGCCCTTAAACTGTATACATTACCTCTCCACAGTCCCCGGTTTTCTTCTGCCCTCTGCTCGCTTCCCGGAGCCGCTGTGGATTGGCTGAGTGGCCTGTCAGTTCAGAGACCTGCTTTAAAGCTAGGAAGTGAGCAGAGGAAAGAAGAACACAGGAGCGTGGAGAGGTAATGTATACAGATTATTATGTACTTTTACATAGTCCTCAGCCGTCCGCCACTTATCGCAATTACACAAAGCGTAGTTGGCGGACAGCGATTTTATGTCAGGACCGAAAGACACAATCGATGTCATTGGCTCATTGTTGTCTCTATTACATGGAGTGATTATCGCCCTTAGACACAGTTAATATTATTTTGCCCTATATAGCAGATTTACACCACTTTATGATCTGCAACCTTTTCATCCTTGCAGATTTTGCACATTTTTATTGTGTGGCCTTTACATCACCCATTGGAGGACTTTTATCAAAATGAACCCCTAGTGAATGCCAGCCGTACCCCCTGCTCGCCTGATGGACAGGCAGGGAGACACGACAAGATGGGTAGGAGGCATAGCCTCCTCTCATGCCTGATTTATCAGGATTTATGCCTGTTTAACCCTTTCACGACCTGGGGTCATTGATGCCTCAATGCCCAGGTCGTGTTTGGACATCAGCTTATGGGATCATAAGTATCTCTCAGCACCGGAGTGCGGCTCTGGTGCTGAGAGTTGCGGCAGGTCCCCGGCTATTACTGATAGCTGGGACCCGCGGCGGTTGCGCCTGTGTCATCCTGGATCGTTAATTAACATTGCTGCAGCATCAGGCATAGGCTGCAGTGACGTTAATTAACAGTGGAGCGGCGGGAGGAGGTTAAATCATGGCACAAATCTACTGATATTTGTTGCGCAATGTCTGCACCAGGCGCAGGGCCGGCTGGATTTACTAGGAGGCGTGTGCCTCTTAGTAAATCAGCCAGGAACACCGGGGGTGGGGCTTTATTTAAGACTAGCGTACTCATATGACAGTCTTGATAAATGTCCCCCATTGAGTGTAGGGGAATTAAACATTTTTGTTCTTTTTTTTATTTTATTAGGTTCTTTTGTTTTCATTTTTTTATTTTATCTAAAAGACAAGTAAGGAACAAATCACTACAACAAAAAGTAGAAATTCATGATTAAGGAGTCTAAAAAGTCAAAGACGCAAAGCATAAGGCTTAGTAATTTCACCCACAGAGGCATAACCCAGTTCAAACTCTGTTATAGGTTCCCTAACTTCACACTTGAGTTACTGTACTGGCACCCGCTGAGGTGGTAGAGGTAACTTGTGGGAGCCTCTTACAGTTTGCCCTACACACCCAGCCCCTGCTCCAGCCGCTCATGCACAGTATACAGCATTGTCACTGGGGCACTTTGTTGTAACTTGCTTTTTTATTTTCATGGGAGTTCCCATTAATAGAATGGTGTATCACTTACATTGTTCTGTGCAGTTCATGGAAAGATATCCTCCTGAATAACACAGACAATAAGTAGTCTTCTTCATTATGTGCATGAGCCCAGTAGTCCTGGATATTCATGGGAATCAGAAAACTCCACCCACCAGCTGCTGATTGGCAGTTATCTATCCATGCTGTGTATAGGCAGTCAACTGTCAATCAGTAGCTGGAGGGCAGGGTGAGGGGTGTGGCAAGAATCCTATTCTCCTGCATATTAGGAGAACAGCTGAACAGAATGATGTAAGTAATAGACTGATCTATTCAGGCTTTTATTTCATTAATTTATGATGCCCTCATTTAATGCACCATGAACCTAGTGAAAAAAATCTCTTTAACAACACTAGGCCCTTTATTTGCACCCTCACAAGCATTTATTTTTTATATGCAGAATTCAGGGAAAAACTAAATCTGTGCAATGTTTACAATCAGAAAAGTAGCATTTACTTTTAGGCGAGAATATCTTTGTGACCACACAGAGAACCATATGGTGGAACATGAAGTACCTATGTCTCTGCACATGTAAGTGTGCACAGTGTCTGGGGCAAATCTGGGCACCAGTGAAATTTCAATGGTGAATGTGCTGGATGTACTTGCTTCTCTACTGTTGGCAGTAGGGTTGCAATTAGGCCAATAAACCACTGACCCAGTCAGTTTCTACACTGGAACTGGAAAGAGTCACTAAAAAAGAGGGTTTTTTGCAAGTGGAAGCTAGTTTTTAATATAGTAAAGCCAGATTATTTCCAGTTTGGATTGGCACCTTCAACAGCATAAGGACTACATCCCTAGTGGGTTTGAAGCTGGTGGAAGATTGCTTTCTATGATTCAAGCAAAAGCATTGCAAAAAAAATAATAAATCACCCCAGTATTTTTGGGTGGAATAGGTAGCATGGTATATATAACAGAGGTATAGTAAGTATAGTAGGTAGTCTGGACCATCACATTCCGCCTACCACATTGCCAAGCTATAGTCTAACTATATATACATGTGTCTTATAATAACAGGTGGGCTCTAAAACTGCGATCCCGAGTCATAAAGTAAATCCCACCAGAACATAAATGAATAAATATAACTGAGGATACATTTTAGAAGTTTCTAATTTCTGTTCTCAAACACTCACTTTCTAAAACTGTTAAAAGTAGAAGATTAAGTGCCAACAAAATCGGTACCTGGGAACCGTGGGTTGTGGCTCCGCATGATCCTAACACAACAATACCTAACAGGACAAGCCTTTCATCATGGCTGGAAACAGATTGTGGTAACGTGCTCTTCTCACATTAACCAAGAGGCCACTGGCAACCGGACACCGTAACAGAAAGAATTCATGCGAAAGTCTTTTAATGTGAGATCACAATGTGATAATCTATTCTGGATTGTGGTGAAACGTTGTGTCTGTGCACCGGTTCCCAAGTGCCCTATAATTTTATGAAAGTTGGAAAAACAGGAATTTCATAACAGATGAATGTTGAAAAAGACATATTTATTATATAGCTATTAAGCTCAGGGAACTGGGATCCTTATGAGAACAAAGACTTTAACTGTTATGAGTTTACGACTGAAGAGGTTAGGTTCTCATAGTCTATGTTATGCAAGTTCACACAATGAGGCTTATAGAAAGAGCACCTGTCAACTCTGCCTGTTCTGATCTCAGAGGTCCATTACAAAGTAATTCAACAAGGCCCAGCTCATATAGATAGATAAAGCCCTACATGCCTGGGATGCCACTGATTCCGGTCAATTGTTTGACTTTAATGTTAGCAATGTGCAGAGTGGAATGAGACATGTAAAGTTTCCTAGACGTTTCAGCTACTTCCACTCTATCCATTGGCTCCATTCAGAGTACTTAGGGGTCTCTCAGAGTCATACCTACAAATGCCCTTACTAATATCTACTTAAAATGTGTATGTTCTCCCCATGTTTGCGTGACTTTCTCCAATTTCCCTCCACACTTCAAATATCATACTGATGAGTTAGTCAACTCTATATGAAATTGCCCCCAGTGTGTGTGAGATGAGATCAAGAGCCCTACTGGGGCGCTATATAAAAAACACACACTTGCCTATCCATGCCTCCATTACCCAACAACTCCTGTTATGATGTCGATTGGCCCAGCTCATCTTCCAACTTCCAAGAGAGCCTTATCTCAGTGGGGATATCTTATAATATCTTCTATCTAGAGCTGCAGCTGGTAATTGACCAGTGGCCAGTTCCTATCAGTATCAGAAGTAGGAAGAAGAGTGATGAGCAGATGACATCAGGAGCTGCAGGAACCAAGTAGGGTGAGTATACCTTGATATTTATATAGTACCCCCAGCATAAATTTTTATATGCCTTTATAATGAACCTATGATAAGTGTTGGGTTCATCCGAACTCAAACGCTCAGTATTTGGTAAATGGTGGCTGAAGAAGTTGAATGCAGCCCTAAGGGTCCTAGTGATTTTTCTCACCCGATAATCTTTCCATGTTATAGGGCCGTAAGGCTTTCCAGGACTGCCTAGTCCTGTGTAAAACTTGGTTTGCCCATCTCTACTTTATAACACCTTTTATATTCTAGCACTCTTCTTTACCGCATAGTTGAAAGGAAGATATTACTTTTCTTATGTCTATTAAAATTGTGAGTTCGTAAGTCCTAACATCTGCTGTTGAAAGAAAGTTGGGACTTACCCCTATATAATAGGTGGATGGTTCAACTGGTAGGTTTGGTAGACACCAGTGTGTACAGCTTTAGAGTAAATGTCTTATAGGCACGCATATAAAAAGACCCATGTATTTCTTACATTTTTTATTGAAGAATGAGACTTTGGTGGGATTTTTTTTGTGATGGACCTGCAACTTTTTATAAAGGAAATAGTATAGCAGTGATATGGTCATCTCACTGTTCTATTGTGTCTAAGGGCTCATTCCCATATACCCAGAAATCCTGTTCTGTTTCATTCCAGCATCGTAGAAGAACTCTAAGGCCTAATTCACACATCTGTAGTTCTGTCCTCAATTGCGGACAGAACATGAAACCAATGTTATCCAACTGCCCCGTTCACACATCCGTACATGCATACGGAGCCACGATCTGTGCCACAAAAAATGTTGTAATGCGGACTGTTTTCTTGCGGCACGGTTCGCTGGGGTAATGGAGTGTGAACGTAGTGCTCTGTGAAGCATGAAGCACTACGGATGGACATTAGTAGTGCGGTCCGCGGTTGCGGACTGCACTACGGGTGTGTTAACGGGGCCTAAAGGGATACTGATGCCAGAACCGATTCCATTGCTGTAAGTAGGATGATTTCTGTCGTCCAGCATATTGGTTGCAACGCCATAAGAGAATATGTCATGCAGCATTTTCCTAAAAATAGAAGTCTAACGCTTTTCCACATAGACATCTTTAGGATTTATTCCTCTTTAGCTCCACAGTAAAATAAAGGTAAAATGCAGCCATATTTTCAATACAATACTGCACTTCATTGAAGTCAATGGGAAACTGGCCGGCAGTGTGCACACCATACAGCATGGCGGTAATTATTTATGATTGTCCAAATAATGAACATGCGCAATATATACAACCTACTCTTGCAAAATACAGCCATTTTCAGTAAATACTAATATATACCAATTCTGCAAACTGTCCACTCTGTAGCCTTTATTGCCTTACTGCCTGTCTGGTATAGATCCTGTAACCTGTATATATTATAGCCAAAAATTTAGTCAACTCTATCTCACTCCCATTACTTGAAGGGTCATAGTCAAGGTGAAGTGGGAAGGTGCTGGAATTCAGCAGGTGTACACATACAGGAAGTCTGTTAAAGTACGTACTAGAGATGAGCAAACTTTCGGCAAGACAGGAGAATGGATTACGGAGACATCAGGGGGGACCGCTTCCATCGGAATCAATCAATAAAACACCACAAAAGTAACTTTAATTTACCAATATATATTCAATTATTAGACACTTGAAAGTAAGTTTTATAGTCTGAAAACTAGTAAATGTAGGCCTTTGTCTTATTTTTGGGGGAAGGTTCCTCCATCTTGATTGTGCACTAGAACTATCAGTGTGGGTGGTTTAAAGCCAGGAATAGCTGGTCCTACATGTCCAGTTTTTTGTGTGTGTTAAAAATAATTTTATGTTGGCCTTGATCTTTTATTCTTTATATGGAAGGTTCAAAAACTACATTTTTTGGACAATTTTCATTTGTCAAGCAATACCATCATGGAGGCCATTGTAGCTCTTTCTCACACAACATGTTCAGAGATGAGCGAATTTACAGTATTAATAAAGGGGAGCACTTAGTTACACTCGGCCGTTGGCTTGCCAGGCTGCTCTTCTTGAACTACCCTCTGCTCCAGGTCCCTGGAAAAGCTGGATGCAGTCCTGAGAGAAGTTCCCCAGGACTGCATCCAGCTTATCCAGGCACCTGGAGAACAGTTCAACAGCAGCAGCCTGGAAAGCAACGTTTATGATAGAATCTCTTTCTGTAACTGTAGTCTTAAAAGGGGATAACAGCATGATCTAATGCAACCAGGCCCTTGAGACGAATAGGTACCTGTGTCCCATACGAGGAGACCAGTAGTATGAATTACTTGCATTAGGTACCACAAGTACAGAGCGCCTGAAGGCTTCACGTTACAACCAATGTGTCATTACACGTTAGATAAGAAGAAATTTGGTTTTGTTTCTCATTCAGCTCTGCATCCATTGTTACCCGTACTTCTTGTGTCTTTTTCGTCTTTTTTTTCCGTCTTCATCAATCCAGCAGGGAGGGTTTGTGACAATAATTTTGCATGTTAGAAGTAACAAAATTATCTTCTCAAACCAATGGACATCTGGCCTACTGTTAAATTATTCACTAAACCTGTCTTTTTTTTGTTGTGTTGTAATGTGTTTTCCCGGCAGGGGACTTTAGGACATCTTGGACTGAATTTGGAGGAAAGTAGGCCAACATTTCAACCAATTCATTTCAGTTTGCCACAGTTAGCGATATTCAATGCTGAAAAGGTGAAACTGTGTAAGCTTCTGTCAACATCTATGACATTACTCTGTTTGCACGACAGACATCGGCAACAACCAACGTCCTCCAATGACTGATAAAGGAGTTTGTCGGGTCTTGCCTTGATGTCAAGCATCAAGAATAAATGACACTCTGATGAAAACTTTGCTGTCATAGAGGTTAATACCGTACACTACACAATGTATGGTGGATAGTTTTGAGCGAGCAGGTTCGATTGAGCTTGACGTTCTACAGAACATTTCATGCTGTTTAAATATTCGTGCTATTGTACTGACAGTGTCAGTACACTAATGCAAGTATTTAAACAGTTTCAGAGCTCCCTGCATCATCATTCATTATTATACTGGGAGCTCTACTAATTCTAGGTTATTACAAGGCACATTAAAATTCCGGCAGTATGCCGTCAATTGACAACCTACCGCCGAGTTCTAATGTGTCTTGCAGTAACATAGTCAATTTCCTTGTTCTACTTTTTGTATATTTTTGTTCCTTGAAAGAACATGTAAACAAAATATACAAAAATTATAAAGGAGGAAAAAAATGCAATAGGCTACTGCACAACACATTAGAACTGTGGTATGCTGTCAATTGAGGGCATACCAACAGAGTTCTAACGTGTCTTGCTGTAGCCTATTACTTTTTTTTCACTCTAATTTATGTATATTTTTTTTGCAAATCCCTTCAAGGGACAAAATATACAAAAATTAGAACGAAAAAAAACGCAATAGGTGAACCAGGCCCCCTTGACTTCGCCAAGCAGGGGGAACCTAGTTAAATGAGTCTCCCATTGATTGGTTCATTAGTCGAGTCAAGCACTTGAGCATTGAAAAGTGCTCGACTCAAGTAACGAGCATTGAGCACTTTGGTGCTCACTCAACACTAGTGGTGGACTGAAAATCTGTCATGCAAACTCTGGACTGGATAAGTAGATGGTCTTCTCTAGCAGGTGGCCTTTTGGACAGCCCTTACTGTATACCAATTCTCTGCTGTAATATCACAACCCTATTTTGTTATACACGAAATAGCAAACAACTAAATTTGGCTTCTTCAGCTTGACCCATTCCCATTGAGAATTTGATAGAACCTTGGGTGGTCTTTGTCTATCAGATAATTAGATGAAGTGACTAATTGCGTGCCAGTTTTTCACCCTCTTCACATCATGTTGGGAGATCTCTCCATTAAAAAGAGCCTGGCATCACTTTCATGGTGCCTGAACCACAAGTGATCAGGGTGACTCTCGGTGGCGTGTCTCTGACCTGCTAGTCATGATAAACAAATTTCTCCTGGATTGGGTATAGAGAGAGATCCATCAATCAAAGCAAATTGGGCCACTGGGGACATCCCTGCTGACTTGTAATTCAGGCAGCATGGAAGTGAGGACAAGTTGTCCTTTAGAAATTAAAGAGGATCACATCTTAGCAAAAAGAATAGTAAATGTTATGATGTCACCACCCCCACCTTTCCAATCTGCTAAGATCAAGTTCTCTTTTTTTTCAGGATTTGCTCGCATTTGTAGGATAGAATAAAAGTGAATACCTTTGTGTCCAATTACACATTTCAGAACACTTTTAAATAAATATTTATTTCTATGCTTATTGCTTAAAAAATATTACAATATGTTTTGTTTTTTTCTTTTTTTTTTACTTTTTTTTTCAAAACGTACCACACATTTCAAACTTGCCTATGAAAAGGATCCAGAGTTTGGGATGTGCAGACAATTTTTGAAGCATAAAACCAAAAATAAAAATAAAATAAAGTAAAAAAAAAAAAAAAAAGAAGAAAGAAAGAAAGAAAATAAATAAAAAAGTATAATACTTTTCCCCTTGTCGTTATTCGTAAAGATTTATTAGGTTCATTTTGCAAGTTATTTGGAAAAAAAAAGAAAAAAAAAAAAAAAAAAAGGGTGCTAATGTTTTATGACAGTTCACGCTGAAAGCAATTTCAATAGACAGATGTTACATCGACCCCTAGGAAGGCTGCATTTTCAGGTAGAAGATACTGTGTGTACATATAAACATGTTTACAGACAAGAGTTATCCTGTTAACCTGGGTCTTGCATTTTAATAACCACCACATGTTATTCAAGCTTTAGCGAACATATGGGACAATTGGCAGCTGCTGTATTACATCCATTAGTCCCAGTAGCCATTATTACATAGCTGAGTGAAAAAAGGCACCTACATTTTATTGTACTGCACAGAGCCTTTAACTATGGAAAAACATGAGATTATATCGTGCTCCTGGATATTACGTGGAAAAAAAACACCATAATTTGTCATCTGTTCCATAATATGTAATAAACAGGTAGATTATATATATATGCATATATAGTAAACCTTAGGTGCCTTTCAGCAGCGGAGAAGTTTGAAGATGGTGGAACAATGGGAAAGGACATATCCTTTAAGGTTACAGCATACAAATTGGAAGCTTGGTATGTTTTTTTGGATAGAAGATAAGACTTAAACAGTGGTGAAAGTGAACAAGAGAGGGTTGACAGGTACAGCTCTCGGCACAGGGTAAGCCGGCAATGCAAAGCAAGCCATTCTATGCCCGAACTTTTATAAAATAAAAATAAAAAAAAAAGAATAAAGAAATAAATAAAATTCCAGTTTTGAAAAAACAAAAGACTTGAGTTGAAAACCCAAAAACAAAGAAAAGTGCAGACCTGGATTTGTACAACTCACAGCTTGTTTAGGATGTATACAATAAAAATAATAAACACAGACCATACAGAATTATTTCAGTACCATAAAGCAGCAGATCGGTGCTCAAAAGTGGATTTAGACTGGATGTCTTGGCTCTACAGCCCCCACATCCATTTGCCCCATTAGAGCATATGGATTTCATAGAGAAGAGAGTCTTTGTGTGTCTTAACAGCTCTAGTAAGCCTAGTGTGTCCATGCATTACACAGAGCACCATACTGTTAAGTGGTCAGCATGTAATACCACATTTCGCCAGCAGTGGCTGCTGCAGGAGAAGTGTGTTACTGGCCATTACTTCCCCCAGAAGATCTTCAGGAAGCAAGTTTCTTTAGAAAGATAACTCCTTCATAGAGGTTTATAAAAAGCATCGACTGATTTAAAGTTACCGAATAAGTCAGTATGATGTTGCATAAGGTGGTTGTACTTAACAGAGTAATGGGTGCAAAGTAGATTGTCACCTAGAGGGTCATTATTATTTTTTCAATGTTTTTTTCTTTTTTTTTTTTCATTTTAATCCATGCACCTTAATAATAAACTTGCATGAATTTACCACAGGTTCATAATGGCCTTTAACAGATAATGCTTACAGAGCCTAAAGCTTCGAAAATGCCTATCTGGCCTGTACATATTTCATTAAAAATAAACTCTATATAATAAATAAATATATAAAATAAATATAATGTTGCCTTTGGAATTTCTATAAATAAATTTAAGTTTGTTTTTTGTATAGTATTTTTTTTTTTTTAATTTTTGTTTCTTTTTTTTCTTCCATTTTTTTTCTTTTCTAAGAGGTCTTTGATTTATGCTCGTTGGGGTGGCACCACAAGGAGCGATGAACTGAAAGGTCATTTTGTTAACGTTAAGACTGCACCCATCCATGCCTTTGTAAATGAGCGTACAACTTGAGCGGGCCTTCAGCCAAAAACCTTGATGAACCGAAGTATGGCAGCTATGCTGATATAAGATGAATTAAAGGGGGTGATCAAAAATTTAAAAGCATGTCTATTTTCCCAGCATGCATCAGGCCTCATTCCTTCTTGCTTTGCTTCTATAAATTTTTATTTTTATTTTTTAGCTCTTTGCCTTGTAATAGATCAAGCACTCATGGGCACAGCCTTTTCTCCAGGAGGACAATCCTTTAAGTGCAGAACAGAATTAGCATGTTCCATCCAAGCCTCCATCATATATTATGCATGCGACAAAGTTTGGCAACAGTGTAGCTGATGTGATGACCCAGCTAACCAATAAGAACCCATCGGTGAAACCTTTTTTGATTTATATAGTGGTTACTTTTTTTAAGGGCTCGAGTGAGGAAAAACGTCTTTGTCAACTTTGGCTTAGTATATCTTTATAAAGTTCAGGAACTTTTTCTGGGTCCACAGGTCTAGGTAAAAAATGTGTAAATTTCTGATGCCGTTTAGTCCTACTCCCCTCTCTAGGAGTCCCATCTTTATTCAACGCTACATAATATCGACGTCCAGTGTCCACGTGTTTATAGAGGTTAGATGAATACGTGTTGTACCAGTTTTCTTCAAATTGCTCTCGAAATACACACTCTTGGGTCAACTTCTCCTGTAAGAAACAAAAACAAAAAATCAAATATTCATACAGAATCTGACACAAAATATATTAAAGTCATTGCAAGATGAAATCTGATCATTATAGCACGACATGAGGATCAAGATGGCAAAAACCAAAATGTTCGAGATGGTTGGAAGAACTTAATTCTGTAAATTTTTCAATTTTTTTTTTCTCTTTTCCATAACAATAAGGCTGATGAAATGTAATAAGGCCTACAATCTGATGGGTGATCTGCAAGACGTGACTTTACTCCAGAGACAGGAGGACAATTGAGTAAAAATCAATGCAACAATCTCAAGTCTTCCAAATGTAACCAAGCGTGAATGATGATGCCCCTAAGTTTTATCGATTGGTAGGAGTATATATGGTCACAGCCCTCTTAAGTCCTACTAATCAGATACTTGTGCCGCAGAAATAAAAAATTGTCTGGTTAACCCATGGGGCTGATAAGATCAAGATCACAAAAATTGCGTAAAAGTCCGTAATCATAGAAAGTGTAAGTTACTTTCTTAGGGTGTGTTCAGACCTACAGGATCCGCAGCAGATTTGATGCTGTGTTCAGTTAATTAAATGAAATCTGCTGCGGATCCGGTAAGTGTGAACGTACCCTTAAAGTGGCACTGTCATTACAAAGAACTTTTGACATGCCATAGGGACATGACAAGTTTTGATCAATCCGGGTCGAATGTTCAGACCCAAACCAATCCAGAGAACGAACCGGAAGAGGACTGTGCTCCAGCGCCGTCTGCTTCCCATTGTGTTTCACATCATCGTTCATGAGAACGAGTCGGGAAAAGTCCACACTCATATGTCAGCTGGGAAATGACCGCAAATGAGTCGGGCTCATAGCGCAAGTCTCTTTCACTGACACAGAGAGATCGGACAGCGCTGCAGCCAGTCCTCTCCCTGCCTGTTCAGAGGTCACAACTACTGTGTGCCTTTGTACACTATATATTTATGATGGTCCAATTTTACAGTATACTTATGCTATTATTATTGTATTATTATCAGTGTCGGACTGGGGTATTTAGGGCCCACCAAAGGAAATGATCCTGGGGGCCCATCAATGAAGAACCAGTGCGAAAACATGTCAGTCAATGTTAGTGCAAGTTCTAAAGCTGAGGGCCCACCGGAGGATCCTCCGTTCTTCTGGTGGGCCAGTCAAAAACTGATTATTATTACCAGTCTCTTAAATCATATAAATGAGTGAAAAAAATAAAGTCACACCCTAGACATGATTTGTCTTGAGGACACCTTAAATGCTCTATGTACTTCCTTTCCTCCTGCAAAGCCCCATCTAAACCCCTTCCAGAAACTATCCCCTAATAAGGAATCAACCATGGATAAAATGACCGTCTCATTAAGAGCATGCCGTATGTATATTTTAGGAAGAAGTACGTGGTATATAGGATCCATAGTGATTGCTGCTCCGAAGGCTTTTATAATATGTACTGATCAGTGGGCTATTTCAGACTTTTAATTATTTATCTGCATGGATGGTAAAATGCATTATTTAATATCACCAGAGGAATCTCTTAACTGGGAGTGACATGTACAGTGCTTGGAAGGCAAACAAAGAGCTTGCCCCCCCCCCCACACACTTTATAAACCACAAAACAAATATAAAAATTCTGTTACATAAACAGCACAAGGTTTTATTCTACAACACTAGTTGATAAGCGGAGAACGGCTCGCCATAACGTTACTGTGCACCAACTCTGCAGACAATATAGGATAATCACTGAAGAGACAATTCCCTAATATATTTAACCTCTGCTGAATGGACACAAACTGTATTAAGGAACGGCACTAGCAACACTACCCTAATAAGTGTAACCCTATTGGAAACAATGCCCCCTCACCTGCCATGTGCCATTAATGTTCTTTTGGGTATCGGAAGTCAGGTTAAAAACCCAGATTTTTCCCAGAAGATGCCTTTTGCAAAAACTGATAAGAAACGTATAACCCCCCTTCCCTTTATATCATCTTATTGTGCACCTCCAATAACTTATATTCATTCTCTTTATTTATATAACACTCACATAGTACTATACAAGGAGTATATTCACCTTCTTCCCTGGTGAGTTTACCCTATAACAAGACTATATCATATGCGCTCTTTGGCTGGTTTTAATGCACATATAATTCAGAAGAGTTCTTGCCCATCTATCGGGACTTAGGTCTGTATTACGCTCGTGTGAAACGGGCCTCTATGAAGATGGCAGAAGGTGGGAGGGATAAGTTCTTTCTAATACCCTGGATTCCCCATCTTATTATTGAAAAACCCCATTTGTAAAGGAGCACATTCACAGGAAGGATATATAAAAAGTAACAGTCCATTATTAAAAAGATTCATAGGAAAATATGAAAACTTTATTTTTGTGTGTTTTAACAATTAAAGAGGACATACTTACCTCCCTTGCCTCCCCGCTGCTCCGGCTGTCACATCTTCCAGTTACAGCTGCACTCCTGTTTACCCAGCTTCAGATGATGTCCCACTCTTGCATACGCTGCCTCGTCATCAGAAGCTGGCAGAATCGGAGTGCAGCCAGGATCGGAAGATCTGACAACAGGAGCAGCAGCGAGGCAAAGTAGTAAACAAAGTTTAAAGGGGTATTCCACTCAAACATAACTTCTGATATGTTGCTGCCCATGGTGAGACTAACAATTTATTCCATACTTGCTATTATCTATTCAGTCTACTTCCCCCAGTTCTGAGCTGCTATTTTCTGCTGAAGACACAAAAATTTGTGTGAGCCTCTCTCCCCCTTCCGTTCTGAGACAGCTGATGTTAATAAGGCTGTATCTGCAATATTGTAGCTTCTTTGTATTGCTAGGAGGGTTAAAGGGGTAGTGCAGCGCTAAACAATTATTCACTAAATAACACACATTACAAAGTTATACAACTTTGTAATGTATGTTATGTTAGTGAATGGCCCCCTTCTCAGTGTTTCCCCCCACCCACACTAGACCAGGAAGTGTAGTGCTCTATACTCACCTGATCCGTGTCGACCCCCGTCCGCCACCTTGCGACAATGATGTAATCTTCGGACGGACGGCCGAACCGCTCCGGCCGCCCTCTGCCGCATCATCAGCTGCTCATCCGCGATTGGCTAAGCATAACTGTGCTGGCTGTGCAATCCGTTTTTTTCATCCGTTCTTTTAAAAAAACGGATGAAAAAACGGATGCATCTGTTTTGATCCGTTTTTCTTTTGACTTCCATTGTAAAAAATTTTTTTAACGGACACAAAAGTAGTGTCAGCTACTTTTTTGTGTCAGTTAAAAAAAAACGGATCAGTGTTGATCTGTTTTTTTTACAATGGAAGTCAATGGAAAAATGCATCTGTTTTTTGCAAAAACGGGTTGTAAAAATGCAGTGTGAACCCAGCCTAATAGAGATAGGCATGTCCTGGCACTGCATCCTGTCAGAAACAATTGTAATGCAGCAGGGTATGAGGAGACTACAGGGGAAATGGCATCTAGAATCTGGGATATATGGGGTCGATGCTATTCCTGCTACAATTGGTTCATTATGGAGAAACTAATTTATGTGTCTGAATGTATTTCTCAGCAACTAACACTCCTAAAATCACTCCACAAACCAGAAATAGGAGGCGTAAAACACAGTTACAGGCATTACCGAGTAGAGTTTTTTCTTTTTAGTCCCTTCTATTCGAACAATGTGTTTTGTGGATTCTGTGGTTGTTGGCAGTTCTAAGTTATAAACACATGGGTGGGAAAAGAAAAAATGTATTTATATACTTTTTTGCATTTTGTGACAAGTAGAACTTTGCCGGCTAACACAATGGAACGTTTAATTTTGCATCCTGTGTCACAATATAGTCATTGTTCAGAATTTGGAACATTGAGAAGATGCTTGAAATTACTAGGCCTCTTCCTAGACTAGAAATATTGACAGATCCCTAATGTCAAATGATTTACCAGTATAGCGCTCCTTTCATACCCATTGTTGTCATAGCTGTTTTTGCCAACTTTACGGCGCCAACATTTTTCGTTTCTTTTGTTATATTTTAGAAAATCGAGTTGATTGGTATACAATACAGACTGGCTGTGAAATCGCTTAATAGCTGGGAGTGCAGTTCATCTAAGTTTTTGGAACATTGAGAAAATCTATCACCGAATAAGTAGCTTAAAACTCCTGGCCCCGGGCAAAAGGCTCCTACTGAACCACCAACGATGTTATAGGACGCGGTAAATAATGCTATGCTGTACAGGGTAAATGTAGCAAAAAAATGTAATGTACAGATGGGGTGCTCAAATTGTTCAGGGTTCAGTTATGCACTTAATATTTATAACTGCTAGTCTGAGGATTATAACCAAGTCTGGGGAATTTTTAAAATTCGGCATCTGACAGGTGAGGGGGGGGAATTGATTACAAGTATGGACTTAACTCTCCCTGTGCCCGCGGTGACCAACAGGACCGGCCTCGGCCCGTCGGTCTCCAGGATCTAGGATGCTGCTCTAGTCACAGATTGGCTGAGCGGCCAGTCCATCAGCCGGGACAGGCCTCCCCATGAGTCGTAACGTTATCACAACTCGAGAAAATGCCTTCTGGCGGCCAATCGCAGCTGAGTTGCTGATGACGCGGCAGAGGGCGGCCGGCACTAGGGACGGTCGGAGCGATTCGGCCGTCCGTCCGAAGATGACATCATTGGCACAAGATGGCGGACAGGGGTCGGCAAGAGGCAGGTATGTATAGAGCACTACACTTCCGGGTCTGGTGTGGGTGGGGGGAAACACGGGGAAGGGGGCGATTCACTAACATAACATACATTACAAAGTTGTATAACTTTGTAATGTGTGTTATTTAGTAAATAATTGTTTAGCGCCGCACTACCCCTTTAATAAAGAGTGTGTATAATGTCCATTTTTATTTATTATATTATTTATTATATTATTTATTCTTATCACCCCAAATTATATCTATTTAGACAGTGTATAAGCATTTAAATCCGAAAACATTACAAGCCCCAAAAAACACCACCTTATAGGACCCATTATAGTATATGGACATCACAGAGGAGGCCATTATCTCCATAATCAGACAGGGACACTGAAAAAGAGGTTTCAATGTCAGACGGAGGTTGTAAGTATGTTCGGTCACTTGTTACAGGCATTGTCGCAGAATGCCTTGGCTGGATCTGGGTGCAAACTCATGGGCCCAAAGCTTAAAAGCATTCCTTATAGCAAACCATGATCAAAATGTACCTCCTGTCTTACTAACCAGAACACATGTAAAATAATGCAGCAGGAAATTGGCCTACACATTGCAATCATTTCCTCATCATTACGCTCCACACAAGTGTGTTAGCTGCCCTTTGTAGTTGCCAACACTTACAGTATGCGTTGTTCATTGCTTGACAATGCTGCATTCACACAAGCTGCATGGTAGAACCTCACATAGATGTGTGAAAACTACTGTTCTTTGCTACAGATTCACACATGGAGGCACAACGCTCGGAATTTCCGCCTGTTTTGCTTAGTGTGAACAGGCCCTAAGAGATAAAAAATAAAAAATAAAAAAAAATATGGGGCTTGAATAAATGGTTAAAGATGACTTTTGGTACTTATGGCACAAAGTCACTTTAAAAGGGGTATTCCTATCTCAACTAATACTTGTAGGGCTCATCAACTGGAATATTTTTGTAAATACAATCATTTACCAAACTTGCCTTCTTCTCCCGATATGCCAATCTTTCCCTCCGATCGTTGACAGCTTGATGTCTAGGTTACAGATCACCACTCTGCTTTAAAAACAGTGCTCTGGCTGGTGCATATACTGATACAGTATACATATATATATATATATATATACACACACACACACACACACACACACACACACACATACATACATACATACATACACACACACTATAGCTCTTTACATCTACATTATAGCTATATATACACACACCCCGCAACCAGACCACTGTTTTAGAGCAGAGTGGTGGCCGGTAACCTAGACAAGCAGCAGTCAACAATGGGAGGACGTTTTCTAAATGAATGAAGGTTTAACTTTATGTACCCTACAAGTTTAATTATGTTGGTTGAGATGAGAATACCCCCTAAGCCCACTTAGTATAGCAGTATTCAACAATAGCCAGAATACCACTACAGCAGTGCTCTGGATACACAGGATATCGACAGGATATCGAAGTGTAACATGATCAGTACATACAATGCCCAGAATTGTAATCTATAACCAAGTCATTTCCCCTGGCGATAACCACCATAAATGCTGTGATGATCTGCGATGGTTAAAATTGTAAAACCATTAATGTACCTGAACTGGATATTCAGAAATGTCCTTCTGTTCCAACACTACAGCTTATCTAGAAAATATACATCATCTACGTACCCTATAGGACATTCAATGATATCATTATTGATATTCTTTTATTTGGTGGTGTCTATGGTGAGGTTTCCCTAGAAATAGTGGATTTGTGGCCAATCAATAGCTGGATGGGTAGAGAGTGCTAGGTTTGCAAATCCTTTTCTG
Source organism: Dendropsophus ebraccatus (assembly GCF_027789765.1). NCBI lineage: Eukaryota > Metazoa > Chordata > Amphibia > Anura > Hylidae > Dendropsophus > Dendropsophus ebraccatus. Next base: position 33,401,981 of record NC_091458.1, on the reverse strand, counting down.
TGGGCCTGTGTGATCTCTCACAGTGTCCTCTGGCAGAAAGGTTATGTCAGATGCGTATTGCTTCAATGTGTTGTTCTGGATAGAGCTGTCCTTACACACTTTGTTTTGAAAGCCCTCAGGTTACTTTATTATGCAAGTTCTGCTTCCTTTTCTGACCAGGCCTTAAGCTGTCTCACCCTTAGGACATTATCAGGCACATGAATGAAGATCTGTATGCGAGGGAATACCAGCGGGAGACTGACAGGTTTGATTTATGGTGGTCTCCTTACAATGCTGTGTATTCTTGTGAGTTTCAATTCGTTTTTTAGAACACACATCTGACTTTTGTACATCTATCACACATTAACTCATCCAACAGCACAATCTGGTGACAGACCTTCCCCGCCCTTAAATTTAGACATCACTTTGCTTTTAATCTGCCCAAAATATTCACAAGTCAAAAAATAAGCTTAAAAAAATTCTAAAAAAAATAAATAAAAATAATATATATATAAAATTTTTACAACATTTTTGGTCCAAATCTGTTTTTTGTGACTTTTCTTTTGCAGTAAGATTCTAATTTACATCGTATTTTGATCTCTCCCACAGCTGAAAACGGATCCTGTTCTTTTACACCATCATCATTAACAATAACAACAACAACAATAATTAATAACCCCATCTGGCACCCCCATAGTGATAGGTGTTATTTAGGAGGGGTAAAATATCTATAATATAATATATGTAAAAAAAAAAATAAAAATATATAATCATCATAATAATAATAATAATAATAATAGGAAGGGAATGACAATGTTCATATGTGTCTTGGGTATGGTGGAAAGAGTTAAAGAACTTACCGACCCATACAGTTCCCCTTTCTCATTCATTCCTAGGTACAGTCCACTGTCGACACCTCGAATGCTGACTAGACCCACCGCTATACTTATAAATTCCAGGATTCCTAGAAGAAAAAAAAAAAACATAAGAGGATTGGTCAGTAACAAAATGTAACACAGACATCTTTACATCGACAATTCTGCATTGCCCTTAAAGGGATTGTATGACAATAAACATGGGTGATTGATCAAAACTTGTGCAAAAGCAGTTGCCCATAGCAACCAATTCCAGCTTTCATTTTTTAGAGGCCATTTTAAAACTAAACTAGCAACATGACTGGTTGCTATGGGCAACTGCTGCACTGTTTGGATCAAAGCGTCATGGCTTCTGAAAGGACATGGCTATGTTTTTGAAGTGGGGTGATGGTCCTGTTCACATGAGTTTACAATCTATGAGGAAATGAGAAGGACACAAGTGGAGTGAGGGCTCTGCTTACAATCTATGAGGAAATAGGAGAGAGGGCCCTGCTCGCAAGAGCTTACAATCTACAAGGCCCTAATAGACTATAATACACCATGAATAATTTGTTAAAACTTCATAGGTGTCAAAACATCTTTAAATCTATATTAAATCATTATATAATCTGAAATTTGAAGAAAACCGGGTGGAGATCATTAGTTTTGTCATTGAGCCGGTCTACTCTTCAAATAGCCATTAGACATGCCCTGCCGGCTTATGCCCATCTCACTTGTCTATTGCCCTTTTCAGTCTTCATCATCGGAGCCATAAAACTGCTTCCTCTGTCGGCTAGTGTCTATCAGGCGGCCTTTGTGGTGTAAAGCAGCCACTTCCCAGTCTCATCCATAGTATCTGCTGTCGCTCTCCGACGTGCAAATGTTTGTCGCAACCCCAAAAACCTTTGTGGTTTGGGCTTTTAAAAGGGAACATTAAGGAGGACGACGCCTCATGAAAAGCAGGAGGATATAAGATAGATGAGTAACCTGCTTTGGTTAGGCAAAAAAAAAAAAAAAAAAGTTTACCATGTTATGTGAATGCCATGTTTCCCATAAAGGTTGTAACGAGGAGTTAATTTTTTCCCTAGACACGATCGGAATGATGCATTGCAGATAGCAGGATAGTGTCACAGCAATAAAACCAGCGGCACACTGCACCCATCCCTGAAATCCCTCCTTACATCATGTTGTGACTGTGCAGTAAAAACGCTTCTATTTTTAATCCTGGCGAATTAGCACATAATACATTAATACAGCGGAATTCACTTTATGTCCTGGAAACACAATATGTCTGAGATTCTAAAATCCAAGGAAAGCATCCTGACCCTCCCCATCGTCAACCGAACAACAAGTCCCACCATGCCCAGCTCTATCACCCCCCCAAAAAAAAATAATTATAATAATAATTAAGCTTTATCACCCTTGACCTTATAAGTTTACAATACAGTTTTATTAGCCTTGTGGCAAACAAGGCTAAATGTAAAGACGTCACAGATCTGCAACAGGTTTATAGACTGTACGACTGCATTAAAACACCCTTAGGGTCCCTTATATACAGGCAGACCTATACCTGATAAAAACGCTGATGTCGACGCTTGTTTAATGGGCCTTTTACAGAGTTCAATGATTGTGCAGCACCTCACTTCCATCATAGTCGTGCACATGTCTACTGTTTAGATATCTGGCTAACAAAACAATGATAGATTTAAGGGCTGTATGATCCTAGTGATCATTCGACAAGTGTAAAATGATCTTAAACTGGCCAGTCAATTGATCGATATTCCAACAGTACCTTTGGCTGATAAGGCTATAAACATATACAAACATCACAGAATGCAAAAATGCAACGCTCTCCTAGAGCTTTTTTTTTTTTTTTTTTGGATTAGTATGGTCAAATGAGCCTATAGTTCCAGTAGTATCCTAACCGGTCACTGTAAAACGTAACAGACACAGGCAGGTTCCCGTGGATATCCTAAATCTCACCAGAGGTAGTGGACTGCTTCCTTGTACAGGACTCCACCATCACATGTACAAGTGGATAAAGCTATATAAAGTGCTGCGGAATTAGTTGACACTATATACATACACACTTTGATCCTTACTGGTAAGGGTGTATAGCCCAAGTATGTAGCCTTAAGGCCGTTACACGGGCCGATGGTGAGGACTAAATCAGCGCCGACCTGTGCGGGAAGGGCCCCCTGGACGATCTTTACCCGGAGCGGCGGCCAGCAGACTGTCATTATCATTCAAAATGATTTCAACATTGTGCATGTCGGCTGATCGTTGCCTTTTAACAGCAGCTATTAAATCAAGCAATCATTGGCCGTAATGGTGTTATTCTGCCGATAATCGATTGGTGTAATAGGGCCTTATAGGGAGTGTATAGGGACTTTTAGGTGTGTTAACACAAACAGATTTATCAGATTTTGAGGCCAAAGCCAGGAAGAGACTATAAACAGAGAACAGGCCATAAAGGAAAGACTGGGATTTCTCTTTTCAGATCCATTCCTGGCTTTGGCTTCAATAATCTGTCAGATAAATCTGTGAGCGTAAATGCACCATTAGGCTACATGCACATCAGATCTTCAACAGTTTATTTATAGTGCAAGTGGACACACTTTTGTGTCTATATAGATAGATAGTCTGCATAGGCTACATTTAGTCTATGTTTGGTCCATTGAAATCAAATGACAAGACCCCACTGCACTGCTATATCCCCTAATGTAGGCTGCTTATCTGATATGAACATAGCCCAACAAGGCCAGGCTAGCCATACATGATCAGTGACATTGGAGGAAGGATCCAGAAATTTATTTTCTGAATATACATAAAGAACTATTAGACAGCCTGACCGCAAACAAGAGACAAGTGCCAATCTCTTAGATGAGTGCTCAGTGATAGAGTATTTACACAGCTCGATCATCAGATGGGGAGGGCCACACAAATGATCACTGAATCGTTTGTGTACCTCTTTGCCATCATCAGTCATCTATTACGCAGCCAACAGATGACATTTGCTAGTTCATCGGCCCCATTACATGGAGTGATTATCACTGATTAGCCATATAATAGGGCCCTAACAGGGAGATGAATACCCCTTTAAATCATTACTAGGTATTTGGAGGGTGCTTGCATTGCATTTCCATCTACACCTCTCAGTAGAACAATTTTTTTGTGTCTTTTCCATATCTGAATATCTTTAAAAAAGAAAAAAAAAAAATCAAGTACACAAAACTCAATAAAGAAGCACTATATAAAAGCCTAATGAATAATTGACAAGATGGACAATGCTTCAATAAGTTTGCAATCAAATCCCAATTACAGTGAAAGTCACAAAGCCGAATCCTCCTATTGTACAAGCTGGGTCTACACAAACATCCCATTCTTCATTCAATCCAGAGGGCTAGCCTGCAGCCAGTATCGCTGTACAATGATTGCTACATGTGCAAAGGAAATGCACAACTGGGGCATGTTAGGTGTGTGAAGTGTAGCAAATGTATTGACACAACTTGACCCTGTTTGCCAAGAGCAATTTTAAAATCTGACTACGCAACACTTCAGAATCCTTTATTGTCAACACTTCACCTTTCATTCCTGTTGTCTCATAAATGATTCATGTGCTTTGCACATTTTATCTAAGAGTCTGAGACGCATCTGAGCGGCGTGCTCGGTGATTCCGGCTCCGTGCACACAGGCTTCACATCCATCCTAGCAGCTGTGATTGGATAGTGTGGCAGGGCTTTCTGCACTTTAAGAGTCTTGCACCTTACACCTAGGTCAATGCACATATCCATACCCTGGAAGAAATTTACTCATAGCCGGCAAACTAAATCAGAATGTACACCAGGCCGGAGAGAGAATCTACCGAGACATAAAATCCCCTGGCATTGTATGGCAGCATGATCTGCCGACAATTTATAGCAGCTTATTAATATTTCAGATGAGAGAAGGTTCACAATGCAGGAAGTAGAATATTCATGACTCGTATGACAGTGTTCACTACTAGAAAGTTATCAGGAAATTTATAAGATGACAAATTATAAAAATGTATTTTAAGCCGACGCTCCGATCCTACCAACGCCATCAGTATTCTTCTAGTCTGAGCCGAACTGTACATGCAATGGTAGTACTTAAACATTTAAATCACTTATAACTATAGGATTATCATTTTAAGTAATACTGTGTTATGGCTTTGTGCTGCCTCTAAGTTATATAAAGACATAATAAGAAGATGATAGACTTTCATGGGGCGCTAGAAAGTCCCATATGGAGGCAAACAGAGGTAACGACTGCTTATAAAAGCAATTTCTGCCATGCTCCATTGGATGCCATATTAGCTTGTGTTCCAGTTTCTCAGAGACGTGTTTGTGTAATAAAATTGCGTACATGAGCAGGGGTCCTGTCACCAAGTCAATTGAAATTTAGAGGGGCGATGCTCGTTTGACCATCTGATATTTGTCAGAATACGGCGAGGCCTACAAGGCAACATGGGATGTGCCACAGTAAGAAGCCATATCTCCAAAATATTTGTGAGATTTGCCAGTGGCCTGCTGTTCGGCAACTAACCAAATTGTAGAGAAAAAAATAAAAATCAGTTGAGATTCCAGTTTAGTAATGGTGACCCATCAGGATGACTTTTAAACATAAAAGGTTAATCCAGACCATTATTTACAGACTAAAAGTGGGGGTGTTGCTTAAAGGGGAGTCATAGGCTCCAAATTGTTATAACAATCCTCGCTCCCCCATCTCTTTGTCTGTGCCAACACAGCAGCCAAAATTTATCACATACCCCATTGACGTGGCCCACCACCATCGTTTGTAAGAAAGCTGAACTACATTAGCACAGACATGGAAGTGGAGGGCTGAGAAGCCAGAATTGACGATATTCCCAGAACCACCAATTCAAGGACAGACCCCTATATAATAATGGAGAAGTGTTCACATTAGTTTCCAAAGGATTAAAATTTCTGTTCAAATCCCAATTTAGTCGGTTAAGATGGTAAGAAACAAAACTTTTGCTCCTAAAATCTAGCAGTAGATACAGCATTGAGTTATAGGCCCTTTACACTTAATCCACCTCCTTAAAGACCACCTCTAAGATAACGTTCTAACAAATCCTCTAGGATCAGTATTGTACGGACTTGGTGCATCCCCCAGTACCAGCTGATAATGTACAGGTAGACTCTCCGGCATGTTCTCTGTATTCCTGGTGTGTTCTCCTCAGTGCCCTTTAGCATCCAGCAATGTGAAGCTTTGTTGTGCCTACAAATTAAAGACTCACTTTTTAGTAGAAGGTGAAGATGACTTGAGGATTTGTCCATTTATATTCCTTTGTTTGAGAAGTGGCCTATCTGTCCAGTCGTTGCTACAGCCTGCATTTGTGTGTTACAATAAAATAACTCACTTCCATATTACTGGGTCCACTGTCTCCAGAGCCTCATAAAAAAGCACTTACATGGATTTTTGCACAATTAATTTTGAATCTCTTACAAAATAGACGATGCACTAATCAATACCAGCCATGTGCTGCATAAATCTAATAAAGCAGGGGTTATATCCCCCCGAGAACGGCATGCGCAGCTCAAAAATACAGCAGGGGATGGAATGGAGGGATGCATTCCTTAAATTGGTCTATGCATTATTCAAGGTATATGCATGGTCCATGCTTAGCGTTTCTTCTTGACAGAACAATGCATCGGATGCTAGATTGAAAATAAAATATACATTTTAGATAAAAAAAAAAAAAAAAAAAAAAAAAAAAAAAATTTTATATATATATATACACACACACACACACACACATACATTATATTTCTTTGTAACCATAGGTAATAGTGATCCTTTTAATAAACAGTGTATTTAGGGTTAAATCCAAGCTATTGATTCCTAAATGTACTGGTGTAACAGGAGATTATTTCAAGTCACAATACAGATTACGTATTTCGTCTTTGATCTTTATATGTTTTGGCAGGTTTTCCTCTGTGGGAATGCAAAAAGGTTCTACAATATGATGGCCACATAATAAATAATAATAATAATAATAATATATATATATATTATATAAATTATTTAATTTTTTTATCTAATCACTTAATAGATGGCAAGTGATAATTTTGAAGAAAGTGACTTGAAAAAACAAAAAACATACAAAACAACAAAATTTTATTCTAATATTCTAAATTAGTTCTATAATCACTCATTTTATTTCCTTTCCTTGAAAAAAAAGACTATACAACATGAATCACAACCATTTCAATTCCTACAATCCTTATCATCAAGGTTATGAAGAATAGATAGATATCTAATTTGTTTTTAAGTGTCCTGTGATTTGTGTAATACACATAAACGTATCCTTGGACAAGCTTAAGATTACAACTAGACAAAATCCATTTGACTACAAATCTGTTATGAGAACAACAAAGTGGATAAGAAAAGATTATTCTCAATGATGGGCAGTAAAGTTACAATCATAAAAGTCACGAAAAAGATAATAAGGGGACTGAAAAGCCAAAGGAATGACTGGGTGATCATCTGCATGGCACTAATGCAGAATCATCATTTGAACGGAGTGATAAAGAAAAAGTTGTAGGAGGGTGACAACTCTCAGTCATGGCCTTGTGATGTGGATGTAAATAGTTGGTGATTTCAATGAGTAACTGTGCCAGGCTACATGGCAGACCACTGTTCTCCACCATGATACAGAATAAAAGCCAGGTTGAAAATCATTAGTAACAAGTGATATAAAGTTCTGCATCCAAGTATGTTATTTTACCTCTGTATTGTAGCTATGCAAGATTACAATACAGAACACGGGTTGATATTTGATATACCTCTATCTATTTATCATCTCCATCCACTCCCATTAAGCAACAATGCAGGCCAAAAGCATATGAAATTCTTCATCCATTTCCCAATGTTTCACGAGTAACAGTGATTTTCTGGCCTTTTCTTAGCCTCCTGTTGTCCTTTTGTTCCTCGATTTGTGCTGCCTGAGGACCACACACTGCTCTCCAAATGTCTCACAAATAATGGAATCCATACGGACAGAGGCAGAGAGCGCAGCGCTTCTCCGCTTAGTATGACTCGCTCATGCAAATATCTTCAATATGTTATCCCTGGATAACGCCGCATGTCACTTTCACTTTTCTTTACAAGCCATACCAACCCATTGTTAACCTGTTTGGGAGCCAAGACTGCAGATGCTTATGAAGGAACACAATGCACAGACCTTCTCAGTGGTTGCAGTGCTCATCTAAGCAAATACTTGCCAAGCTGCGATGTTAAGGGAGAACCCCATGTTTACTGCTACGTTAAAAGGGGAACTTCATCATTTGTACCACTTTAGAGATTAGAGGACTACATAATAATGTTATAGAGATATCATTAGAATGGCTTCCTTTCCACAAAAGAAAAAAAAAAAAAAAAGAATTATGGGAAACAATTAACTTTCATTCTCTACATAACAGGAGAGCCGCCTAGTTTATAGTCCCAGAGTCTATACTGGTGTGTTCTCGAATGGCAGTGGAGACTTTGAAGTTACTCCCTACCCACAATCTGACACCCCCCCCCCCCCCAAACCCAAGCTTGTACCTTCGGATAGCTGCTTTTAATCCAAGATCTGTCCTGAGGTCCGTTTGGCAGGTGATGCAGTTATTGTCCTGAAAAACAACTTTAAACTTGCAGCCCTGTGTCAAATTGGTGTGGCCTAGAGTGCCCATGTCCTAGGATTGCGACACCCCTCTGTCCCTCCTCCCCACCCTCCTCACCATTAGGAACGCCGCTAGAACAATTTCTCCTATTCATCACCTGTGTGGACACTGCACATGAGCTGGATCGTTAAGGCACCTGTGCAGTGTTCCAACAGGTGAGGAATAGGAAAAATCCTGCCCAGGGGCATTTCTGGTGATAAGCAGGGGCTGGCAGGAGGGACGGAGGGGCTTTCCTATCCAAGGCGCACACAATCTAGGCCACGCCAATTTGACACAGGGCTGCAAGTTTAAAAGTTGTTTTTTTAGGACAATAACTACATCACCTGCCAAAACGGCCCCCTCAGCTAGCACTAACTCCTTATAGCTATTCCCTTGTTTATGGTAACAAACGTTGGTGTGTGCCATCTAATATAGTCCCCACACAGGGTGTCATTCAACTTTGCTATAGGAAGTGACTGTATAGCTAGGGGATTTGCCAAAATTGATGGAAATATGCAAATACAATGATCATCAATAACATTAAAACCACTTGCCCTATACAAAACAAGCTGCAATGTCTTTTTATATTAGCCAGCCTTAAAGGAAATGTCAGGGCGGACCTCTTTTTTCACAAGTGTCAGGGAGGGGGGAGGATAAAAGAAATACCAAGCTCTCACCTCCCGAGCGCTGGTGGCTGCATACCGCCGATACGGTCCACCGCCACTTTCTGGTCTGAGTGGGAACCCGGGTTGTGACGTGTCAGGTCCGCTCAGCCAGTCTGGTCCTTGGCTGCTTGGCCTTAGTTGCTGAGCTGACCCGACACGTCACAACCCGGTTCCCTACTCTGACTAGATAGCAGCCGGGGACCCAGGGACCAGATTAGAGGTATGCGGCCACCAGCACTGAAGCAGGGGAGGTGAGGGCATGTTATTTCTTTTATCATCCCTCTTTTCAGCACTTGTGAGAGGTCTGCCCGGACTTCTCCTTAAAAGGTTTTTGCCACCATGAACACTTATCCCCCCCCCCCCGGAAAAGAGATAAATGTCTCTTCGAAGGAGGTATCTAACCAGTGGGACCATTGTGATCCTGCTGAAAAAGAGACACTTATCCCCTATCCACAGCATAGGGGATAAGTGTCCCTGGTAGCAAAACCCCTTTAACAGCAGTTCACATGCTTCCATAGAATGTCTTTGTTTCCCATGTGCATCAAGACCCCTGGTGCCTATAACCATGTCGCCAATTCACTGGTTCTCCTTCCCTTTACCACTTTTTTTGTAGGTACCAACCCCTATGCCCTGGTGACAACCCACCAGAGCTGCCATGTTGGAGATACTCTGACAAAGACCAAATTGTAAAGAACTGATGGTTTACTTGCTGTCTAAGGTAGCTCTCGGTAGCAGATCTACCAGTTTATAAGTACAGCCTTGGTATTATCACCCAGTTCTAAGTCATCAAGCTTGACCTTCACACCTTGATATACAAATGTCAATTGTGGCTGCAGGTATCTATAGGAAAGTCATTGAAATTGCTGTAAACAAGTAAACAACAAATCAATACAGGCAACATTTGCATTGATCTAAATTGTTAATCGATATATAAACTAACACTAATCAATAGGGTTGACTATGGCCAGCATGTAAAGACAAAGACAGGTAAACCATACATATTTAATGAAATTAGAAATTCCTTAATATCATCAATACTTTTATGAACAAAGTGCCAGTTCTAGACATCACATCTTCCATGTCCACCCCTCCTTGTGTCTATAAGGGGTCTTCTCACTAGACATAGATTGCCTATCGCTCGGACATGCCTTCAATGTGTGACCTCTGTGACTGTACCAGTCATTAGAACAAAGTTGCACTAAAGGGGTATGCTCATCTCAAGGGGTCGTCTGCTATCCATAGGATAGGAAATAATGAGCTGATTGTGGGGGTCCGACCTCTTGTTCAACACTCAGAAATAATGGGGGGCCCCAAAGAGAATGCTGTGTGCACCATGCATGGGGTCAATTTTGTTGCGTTTTTCCAGATCTGACTGATCCGCTAAGGTCCCTATTACACGGAGTGATAATCGACCATGTAATAGAGATATTGATCAGCCAATTAAACAATAATTGGCTGATTGTTTCTTTAGGCCCAGACCTAAAACCATTGGGCATCGGATGCACATCACTACGTGTAAAAACGATATGCGGCCTAAGGCTGGTGACTGTAAAAAGAATAAACAAACTCCTACGTACCTGTCCACGCTCCCCGACGTCTTGTTAGCTTCGGACCGTTCCTGGCACAGCCAATCACCAGGACAGTGCCGCAGCACAGTGCCAGGAGCAGGCCGAAGCTAGCAGGACGTTTTTTTATCTTTTGCTGCCCGATTATCAGGTAGTGTATGGGCTTAGGAGAACTAGGAGATTTGTGCTTTACAGAAAGTCATCGGGTAGTGTAATAGGGCCCTTATTCCCTTTATCCTATGGATAAGGCACCATCCCATTTTGGTTTTGATCAGAGCTGGTGTTAGGGGGTGCAAATTAGGCAGCTGCATTGAGACCGTATCCATAAGGTGTTCCTTCAGGGGATCCAGGGAACTGTATTTTTTCCATTGCCCTTTAGGCTGGAGAGACAGCTGCTACCCTTCAGATGTCCAAGCCACTTACCCCGATTCCCAGACTGCTCCGAGTACCTTGGTCAAAGCACCAACAAATTCCTTATAGTACGCATAGAAGCCAGTAGACTCCTTACTATAAACCAAGACTTTATTCTATTAATTGATGGCACAAATACACACAATATACAGGGTCCTTTCGCAAGTCATATATGACCCAGTTATTGTTTTTTTTATATATCAACTAAAACCAAACCATGATATCATAGACCGTCTATCTACTTCTGGAAGAGATTCAAGTACTGCAGTAGGTGCATATTCCTGTCAGTCACTATAGACCATTTTGCTATATATTTTAGCCCCAAACATTCACAATCAAATCAGGAAATCTCTTTAAAATTTGCAACTTAAGAAGAAGAAGAAAAAAAAAAACCAAAAACATAGGCATCTACTGTCTTATTTTCAGGGACCATGCACATTGAATGCTGATTTGCATTAGAAGAGTCTGCATTAACAGGTTCAATCGAAGCCTATGCATCAGCATGCAGCAGCAGAGCAGTGATTGATGAGACTTGGCTTGTTCTGCAGCTTAGACAGGTACGGGGTATGGGAAGTGCAGTCAGCATTTATACCAACACAATCATTTCATTTACTGCTACCAGGAAGCTAACACAATCTAGTTTCCAATGCCCGAGAGGGGTCATGTGACAGGATTCCAGCTCCTGCTTATTTAAGGCCGGCAGGAATGAAGGGGGGGTATGAGGACTTCTCCCCCACGGAGAGAAATTTTGACACCATATATTTGGCACATGGAACTTGCAGCTTCACCTCTGATATGGTAAATGGTGTTCTCTACCAGAGGGTTCTATCAAACAAGCTGAACTTTTGCCTACATATTTGTGAGGATCATTAATAGGTTCTTTATTGGCAGCTTTATATTCACAGCTAGCAATGTCCAGTCTTTTCAAAATCCGACAGACCCTTTCTATTGTTTCTATTGCTTGACTTGAGAGGAAGAGAACAGAAATATTTGCTTGGATGTTCAGTTTCATATAGTAGGCCCTCTTACTATAGTAGGGCATCTTACTACTAGGACTTCTCATATTATAGTTCCTGTATTACAATAAAACTTTTTATTTACCTTTAGGGTATGTTCACACTGAGCGGAATTCTGCCGCGCTCAGTGTGTCATTGCCCGTCTATAGAAGAGCGCATGCTCCTCCGCTGCCGCAGCTCTCCGCTCAAAGAGGCGACATGTCACTTCTTTGAGCGGAGCATTCAGCAAAATTTAATCTAAAACCAGGTTCACATTGCTTTTTGTGCCTCCATCACACGTATCGGTCGTCATTCCATCAAGAACAGTTCAGAGCAGTGGATGCTATTACTTTCAGTGGCCAAACAGAGTCACCCAGTGTGGGCTGTATACACTATTTTAAAGGGGTTATACAGTGCTACAAAAACATGGCCACGTTCACATGTACCATTTAGGTTGCAGATTTTCTGCTACAGGTGTTTTCATTGACTGACAGTATACAGTACGTGTGAACATACCCTTAAATGAGGAATATATCTGTTTGTGTAAAAATGGATTGCGGATGCACTACAGACAGCGATTGCGGACATTATATACAGCCCGAAAAGTTACCGAATGTGTGAATGAGACCTAAGCCTCACAATAAGATTTCTTGCTCTGTAGAAAAAAATTAAGCACTATGTTATAATCACTGTCAGGATTACAATGAAAGGTGACAACCGTATATAGATAACATGGGATCCCGCCATTTACAATAGGTGAATGCACACAACTCTGCAGTCCAATCTTCAGTTTACTGTGGTCCGTGTGGCTGCCTAAAGGAGGTCTCTGAATGCTGCAACTAACTTTTTAGGAAAGGAAGCTGCCCCCATAATCATCACACACAATATAAAAAGAAAATATAACAAAGAAAACATAAAACAGATTTTAAAAAATGAATATGTATAAGAATATACAGCATGTAAAAAATATAGGTGATACATTCCCTTGTTATCTCCACCTATTCTTGCACCTACTGTCCATCAGCTGTTACCTTTTACACAACTTGGGTGCTTTATCTCCTACTGTTACTAATTTATCAGGGCTGTGATCTACACATTGAACAAATAATCTCCCGGTCAAGGCTAATGACACTTCTGTCTGACGACTTAAAGGACTTGGACTCTGCTGCCCTACTTTACAGAAGGTGTCACATAAGCAACATCTATAGCAGTCCCCAGATCAAGGCTGTAGGAAAGTCTTCTTATCTCAGAACTCCTGCATCTTTGTTAGAGGAATTTAAAATTGGTAGATGGTATTCTCTGACCAATCATATACTTACCCCCCTATGTGTATGGGGGGGGCAGCTTGGGGTAAGACAAACTGCGGCAGGATGGGGTGTACCAAAATATAGGACCAATATGTATCTTGAGGTCCTTCCAGAGACTACCTGCAGCTGGCTTAAGAAGAAAAGTTTGTGTAAGAGTAACAACCAAAACTAAGCTGGTGTTGGGGGGTTACCTGAAAAGCATACAGCTGTGCACTGTAACAAGAGTTGAGGATGGGTTGGTGTGCTGGGTCATGTCAGCACAACATCTTTGGCACTGGCTACATCTGCACCATAAATATCCACATGGGAATACCCCTTCAACTACTAAGCTGGAATCTTAGTTGTAGCTTTAGATAGTGCTGAGGTAGCAGTTGCAACCGGGCCCACAAACCTTCTGTATTCAGAATTGTTGAGGATGCACTTGTGCGCTGTGGCACTGGATCATGTCAGCACAACAGCACTGGCTACATCAGCACCATGAATATCCACAAGGTAATACCCCTTCAACTATAATGCTGGAATCTTAGTTGTAGCTTTAGATAGCGCTGAGGTAGGAGTTGCAACCAGGCCCACAAACCCTTTTCCAAATAATATTCCAGTATTTACATTGGGGCTAAGAAGCTTCAATTGAAAAATGCATAGTCAACCGTTATTATATACCTTTACAGTGGCGGACTATGGGGCACATTTATCAAGGGCTCTGCTCCTATTTTTAGGTGACCAATTAGATTTTTTCACCCATTTTTAGTCTAAGTTCTATTCATGAACCAGTTGTCGATGGGTGAATATTTTTACAATGCAATTTTTTTTAACAATTTGCCTGTTGAGCCAAATTAGCATAATCCAGGATTTGCCCACAATTTATTTTTGCACAAACTAGTGCAGGCCTACGTCTGGTCAGTACCAGGCGAATTTGAACAATTTTCTGCAAATATTCTATTCACAAATTTATTAAAAGTTTGTTGAATTAGTCCCATTTAGTTGAGTAAAAAAAAAAGAAAAGAAAAAAAGACGACGAAAACTGTTGGGGAAAAAAAAAAAGAAAAAATTGCACATTTTAGACTCAAAAGTAAATATTCCCCTATAGCTTTGCATACTATATAAACTATTGCAATACATCTACATAGGATAACATCACCTTCAATGGCAAACAAAACCACAATTAAGACCCGGGGTGAACAATGCCCAACATCTAATCTATGTTTTACATAGAACTCTTCCTTAGGGCAAGAAGAAACAATCACATAATCCTAACCCCTGAGGCCTGAAGAGAAAGGAATTCGTATCCTCTAGGTGGAGATTACGTAAAGGTAATTCAGTGGATTTTTTCATTCTTCTTTGACGTATGTTGCAGTCGATTTTTTTTCCCCTTTCTTGACAATTTATTTTTCTTATTTTCTTTTAGTAGAATAGGATGCTTAGACAGTTCGAAGTCAACAAAGTTAGGAATGTCGAGCCAAGAGGAAGCGCTTTCCCTGACAGGTTTGCACAAGTTTCGGTAAATCTTGAAAGAAATTCACCGGCCTATTGGAGGGCAGGCTTTACAGTTACAAGGAAACAATAGAACATGTACAAAACAAATGTGCGATCAAGAGCAGAAATCCTATAATCTGCCGAGAATACCTGCTCCACAGACACCGCCAAGTTAAAAGCACATATGTTCTTACAAAAATCGCTATTTGTGAATTCCTCCCATTTTATAATCACTTAATCTTTTTTTTATGTACCGGCATATCTCAGAGGCATCCAAGGTTCTTAAAGGAAGGCGTTGGGGCTATTATTGGGCTTTCCAGCTGTTGTGATATTTGCCCACAGAATGAGATTTCTTTTTTCTGTTCTCGGGAATTGACAATGTTTCTACTTAGGAATGTTTAGTTTTATCCAAAAAGTTATTACATTTTAGGCAGGACTGTTACTTCCATGTTAAAGGGATTGCACAGCATTAGAAAGAAAAGAAAAAAAGAGTGCACCTATCCAAGTGTTATGTCTGATATTGTGAATGGAGTGAATGGAGCAGACCTGTAATGCCACACACATCCTGTTTCAAAAGAAATCAGTCATCATTTTCAAAAATGTAGATGATGACTGTAAGGCAGGACTGGAGAAGACTAACAAGCAACCATGGCTTAAAGGAATCGGTCGGGGGGGGGGATTTATTACAAGTACAAACTGACCTCTCCCTGAGCGCGCAGTGAGTGGCAGGGACCAGCCTCAGGACCCCCAATGGGAGGCATTTACCCCTGAGTTGTAATGATGTCATGACTCGGGAAGGGGGGGGGGGGGGGGTCGGGGGAGGCCTGACTTGGCTGATGGACTGACTGGTCAGCCAATGCCAATCAGTGACTGAAGCGAGGTTCCGCCCCAGTCACTTACTGGCTGGGCGGCCAGTCCATCAGGTGGGTGGGGAACGGTCAGCTGTGGAGATCCTGTGGCCAATAACGCCGCTCCTGCTGGCACGGGGAGAGGTAAGTTAGTGCTTGTAATCAAATCCCCCCCCCCCCCCCGACAGATTTTATAATTTGCCGAACTACTCCTTTAAAAAATGAAAGCTGAACAACCCCAGTGGTTTAGCCATGACAAATAGTAAAGGACTGAAATGTTAAGAGTTTTAATATCTCAATCAGCCAGAACAGGAGAGAGGTAGACTCCCTTAAAAAAAGGGGGGGGGGGGAAATGATACAAAACACCAATATAACCAATGACAGTGACCATATAGTGGTCAGATTCCAGATCTACACTATGTAGAAGACACAATACATAACAAAGACATTCCTTCTGTCTAGAAAGATATAAACCACTTACAGTACAAACTGCCCACAAAAGGAAGGTATGAAACTCATAGATCAATCTTGGTCTGTTTGCAAGTCCTCGAAGACCTTAGAGTTTCCTAGATGACTTTTTGGGGCAAATCGGGGCTCTTGTCTGGTGGTATACAGTGATATACAGCTGTTTGTTTGCCTTGCTGATAGACTAACATGATGAAAGAACAAAAAACCACAGTAATTTGTAGTAAAGACACATACGGATTTGCCACAAAAAAGAAAAAAAAAGTGCTGCCTTTAGGCCCTTGTTAAAGTACCTTGAAGAAAATAAATGCAGACCCCAGACCTTCCCTCTTTACCAGGTGTGATCCATACATGTCGCTTTATCTGGTCCTGCAGCTCAGCTTCATTCACTGGAGAACCAAGGCCCCTTAACTCTGTTGGTTAATTTAGGGTTCCAGAGATTAGATCATTTAAGGATACACATCAATGTAGCCTGTTTTGTCTTATTTTTAAAAAAAAATTCATCCACCAGACCCCGGGCAGGTTAGGTTACATGTCTTCTTCAAAGCTGAAGTAATCTCTAACCCGACAATCAAACCACTTGATATGCCTTGGCACAGGACTCGCAAAGAATCATCTGGATACTGAAGATATAATTCTGGACGTCTAGGCACAGGCATAAAACCAAGCAACGCATTTCGGCACTGTGCTAGCACCTTCCTCAGATGTCAAAACACGTTGCTCGGTTTTATGCATGTGCCTAAGCGTCCAGAATTGTATCTTCAGTATCCAGATGATTCTTTGGGAGTCGTGTGCCAAGGCATATCAAGTGGTTCGATTGTCGGGTTGGAGATTACTACTTTTGGCAAATACATTGTGACTGATCATATCTGCCTAAGACCACAAGCCCGGCAGCGGGCAGGATCCCAAGGCTACATTCGATCAATAGTGTTGTGCCTATTCTTTTCACAACACACTCAGGTTAGTCTGACCGATATCTGCTCTCATGATTATTGATACTGCGTCCACTATACTATAAGACAAGAAAATAAATATCCTCAGCTGTCATGGAATACAAGTCCAAAAATCAACTCAACCACCAAATACCAATCCAAAATATTCTTTGCAAAAGAAGTATACTTTATATAGTATGGTTGACCAAGACACTTTCCCTTAGCTTTCACCTCCCTGTTGCAGAACACTAAAGCTTTGTTCACACGGTAGAATATCAACCGGTAAGACACAAAGTCACTCAAATGGTGGATTAGTATACATATCGCCCCTGACTAGAAGAGCCCCATATACAATATAATGTAAATGTAGAGAACCAGCGAGAACTGGAACCCCTGCCCCTCCATCGATTGCTTATACACTTGAGCTTGCTATTATTCTCATCTAGTTTGACTAGACGTCCCAGCTCCACAACATTAAGACGGACATTCCTCCCCTGAGATTTTCTATATTACATACATGAGAAACTGCAAGCTCAGTATGTGTTTATGGGAAACATTATCAGGCAGATAAAATACCACCACAGTATCCTGTGAGTCACTGGCCGTCCACCACCATTAGAGACCCGCCGGGCAGGCTGACCACACTGATGGGAAGGGGGCTGATGGTGAACTGTGCAACACAACAGAGCTGATGCAATGCTGTATGTTTATATTCCGTCTGCACGCCTGGCATTAAAAGTGATGATCCGTGTTACAGTCATCCGGCAGAAAGAGTGAGCTAAGGCCATGGAACGTCGGGTGACGCTTGGGTTAATATTGCTGACACATCAAATAAAAAGCAATCTAAACCCTTTAAAAACTGTTAAAAGTTTGTGATGTACATGTTGTAACAACTTGGCCCAAACTCCAAACTCATAGATTCGCCTGCATACAACTATTAGGAACTTTAGCACTTAACTAATTATAGTCAATGGTTCCAAAAAGGATTTTTTAGAGATGACACCATTTAGGGTCCTATTAGACTAAGCGATTTTTACCGACTAGTGATAAACGATCATAAACAAGATTGTTTATCGTTAACCTGAAATCGGTTACCATATTACACAGAACTATTGTCGAATCGTTCGCTCCATGTGATCCCAGCAAAAGAATGAATGATGTGCAATCACACTGAACGATTAGGGAACAAATGAGGAATTACAGCGAACGAATGAGGAATTACAGCAAACGATTAACAACGATTTTAGGGTCAGATCTAAATCAATGATCAACGACACAAATAACTATTTTTTTTACTGTTGCCTGCAATTACACGGGACGATTATCGTTTTAATTTAAACGATATAGCGATTTTTCGCGCAATAATCATCCCATGTAATAGAGCTCTTAGACGTCCAATTCTTGAAATTGGGGGGAGAATTTACTATTATAGGCACACTGTTTACACCATGCACTCATTACCCAGTGTGGCATGCACCCTACTTACCAATAGGGCACACCAGGGTGGATCTGGCTTAGTTTTGTAAAAGAGTACAGTTTTCTGGCTCCTACTTGAGTTGGAGGCCTTCAAAGTAAAATATTGCAGTATTCTGCATCCCGTCCAGTGAAATACCTGAGACCATACCATATACCTAACAGACCCCATTGAAGTGAAAGGGGTCCGTCTGGTGTGGTTGGTGTCCAGCGTACAACGGATCCACTGATGCCCCTTTTTCCCCCACCACCCATCTCCACGAATGACAGAACAGTTAAAAACAATTGTAGTTCTGCCCAGTTTTGCCATTAGATGGACTGTAAACGAGTGCTAATCACCTAGAACACTACTCACTTACAGAGTCTATTATGGTCCGATCGTTTAACGAGTTTGAAGCAACGATTTGGTTTTTATAAACGATCAGCGTTTAGACAAATAAATCGTTAAAAAAAAACGTTATTGCGATATATTTTTAAGATCGCTTAAGCCCATCTCACACATATGGTGAATCTTTGAAAGACTTTTTACACAAAGCGATCTGCGAATTTTTAGAGAACGACCAACGACGATTTGAAAACATGTTGACAGATCACAATGAACTATTTCTCGCTCGTTGCTTGATCGTTCGCTGTGTTTACAAAAGCCGATTATCACTCGAATGCGATCGTTATTGGGAAAATTCGAACAATAATCGCTCCGTGTAAATGCACCATTACACGGCTCCATCATGAACAATGTGTAATAGTGTTTGCAATCAGGAAGAATGGGACTTTGTGATCCTCCCCCCATGAACAGCGCTACTATTACCCACAGGCTGCATCTGAAACTGCACCTCAGACTCAATAATAATTCCCATAAACCACGACAGTCTTTATTGCTACAGCCGACCAAGCATAAGTGTAATGATGATTATTGAAATTAATGCCGCAGTATTTCTTATGGGAAAAGGGTTCCAGACCATAAGTATTTTTCCCCTTCAAATGATCAGTCAGATTTGGGACCTTTGACTGATCACTCTCAAATATCTGCATTTATAGTGGCTGGTACAGTGTAGAGATACAAAAAATAATGGCTGTAATCATGTAAATATTGTCATAGTGCCACTATGGGGAAAATTAACACACTGTCATCAGGGTCAGTTCATGACACTGGGATTTAAATGGGCTATTCCAAAGGTACGACAAGGGTGAAATAAGCCCTGGAATGAACAAGTGACCCCTTGGGGTATCAATCTTGCACTAAGCCTATCTGTAATAACATAATTGCTTTTAGCTTATACAGGAAGGAAATGCAAGAAAACCTTAAGGAAACGAGTCCTGATAAAGCACCAAGTATAATAATGGCAGAAACAAAGCCTGAATACCTGAACCCTGAATCAATGCTTGCAGCCTTCCATCACTTTGATCCTGAAATCACCTGCAATTCACAAGGAGCAGGGTTGGGTGGATTTAAAGATATACATTTTTTGAAATATAAATAATAAGAAACTTTCTGAAGGCTGCTGCGTGCCATTGCTTGCATAGGAAAGTCTGCGCCATGATAAACAAACTTGGAGATTAGACATGATAGGAACTCCTCTCACCTTGCTTGCACCGAGGCTCTTGACCTGACTTTATAGCAGAACAAATCCCAGAAGTGAAAAGACTTTTCACAACCTGCTCCTAGGGACACTTGTGATCCAACTATGAGAGCTCTTCCATCCATGGTTCATGTACAGTATTCTGGATGCAGTAATGTTACACTGGAAAGTGGGTTGTATCACTTTAAGGGTATGTTCAGAAGTGGCAGATTTGTCTGATTTATATACATTGTGTCACCATATTCATAGGAGCTACCCACAGCTGCATGGAGCTCTGGCTCCTGGTGCAAAATTACCAATACAGATCAGAGCTGATGAAATCCACTACAAGTATCAGCATGCTTTCATGAACTAATGAGAGTTGTGGTTGAACTGCTGGGTACCATGGCTTAAGATCTGTAACCGTCTCCCCCCAAATAACTGTGGGGCCTTTGGGGCCATCAGGCACCAGGGGTGGAGCAGTGTGACTGCTGTCTCTCCCCAACCCGTGACTCTCCAGCTGGTGTAAGTCACTGGCTGGAATGCTGGGAGTTGTAGTTTCACAATAGGAGGATCACTTCTCCCTAGCTACAACACAGAACTGATGGGTGGTCCAAACTTCAATCTCTAATTTACTTGCCATTAATAATCTCAATACCATTGGTTGTCTGCAAGACTAGTGTTGAGTGGTTCTGTAAAACTGTTCGGCAGTCAGCAATGTTCTCCAAACCAGAACTCTTGAGATCCAATTCCTCACAGTTGCAGAAGTTGAATGCCGCTCTAGGGCTGCCAGGAAAACATGGATACTGCCTATGGTTATATCCATGTTTTCCAGGCCTTCCTAGGGCGGCATACAACTTCTGCAACTGCAGAGAATCAATTCAATCACCTTCCAATTTTTGGTGGATCAAAAACTGATTACAGATGCACAGATTTTTTTTTTTTTTTTACGGATAGCAGACATAGGGTCCTGAAAAATTACCAAACAAGTGAATGAGGGCGCAACCATAGAAAGTAAAACCATAGTGGAAGTGGAATAAATTATAAAGTCCTCCTAAATTTCCTATACAGTCTGATTACCCAGCTTTCCCAGGCTTCTGAATGACAAATCTGATTAGACATGCAAATACTATACACATAGTTGTATGGCTGCAAAATTACACAATGACACAATTAAAGAGGCAATGTCCCAAAGATAAGAAAAACTTTTGTCATTTCAGAGAAATAGATGAAAAATTTTGATCAGTAGGGTCAGTAAGTGTTCAGACCGCCTCCTATTGGGAGGACGAGCGGAGAGAAGTCACGCTCGGCACATTCCTCACTTTGCACTGTGTCACGTGAAGAGACGGCCACATACTTAAAGTCTATAGAGTACATCTCTTCACACTCATACGTCCTCTCTCCCCACTAGTTCTACTGATTGGTCATGGTCAAAGTCTGAACAATTTAGTCAAGTGTTTGTTTGTTTTTTGTGACAGGTACACTTTAAGGACTCTACCCCACTGTAGCCACATTGACCATATAGCTAGTGCTACACTGTGACTATCTGTAGTACTACTGCTGATCTTAAAGGGAACCTGTCAACACGAATACGTTATCTAATCTTTTGACACCATGTCATAGAACTGGAAGACCTGAGAAGATTGATATATATTTTTGTAGGAAAAAATTCTGTAACTTTAATAAGTGAACAGTGTCACTCAGTTATAGGACCACCCACTGGACTTCTAAGCACTGAACGTTCATTGATTTCAATCAATAAATGACAAGTTATACAAAAGCTTTTCCCACAAAGATATATATCAATCAGCTCTGCTTCTCTTGCTTTATAACATGAAGCTGATGGATTAGATAGCATTTTCATGGTGACAGGTTCCCTTTAACTACTGAGTGACAGCTGCATATAGCACAATGTGTTGGCTTTGGACTGCAGCTGGAGCTTGATAGTTAAAAAAAAGTGAGTAGAGCTACAAAAAGTTGCAGTGTAGTGTTTGCCACATCTAAGTTCAATACTTACCAGAGCAGAATGTAAAGATAATCTGTCACATTACAACTGCAGACATCATGCTATAGGGCAGAAGAAGATGAGCGGACTGATAGATGAAGTTTATTAGAAAAGATTTCGCATAACTTGTAACTTATTGGTTAAAATCTCTCTTATTATGCTTAGGAGTCCAGTGGGTAGTTCCAATCACTGATAAGGACCGCCCACTTGACTCCTAAGCCTTCACTTTTAGTCAAAAAGTGACAAGATCAACTAAATCCTCTCGCACAAACTACATATCGATCTGCTCAGCTCCTTCTGCTCTATAATATGACGTCAGCAGATCGGACTGCATTGTCATGCTGTTGGATTCCCTTTAAGAACTTATATATTTTTATTTTTTTAAGGCAACTTACACTAATATTCAGGTAAGTGTAATAAAACCAGCAAGCACCACCTATTCTATGTCAAGAAGAAAAATGCTAAAGCGGCTGCTATACAGAGCACAGAGGAGGAAGAAGACTGCAGTGACTGCAAACATCTGATCGCATCCACGTGAACGCTCTTGTCCCAATATTTAGAGGGCATCAGGAGGAGCAGAATGAAATCAAAATGGCAGTTCTCTTAAGATCCTATGTATAGATCTACTTTGAATGAATCTGCAATATTCTGCAGTGGAACAGAATGAGGAGGCAGAAAAGAGGAGAGGTGCCCGGTGTCAGCGTGCCAGGCTTCGTAAGCACATTTCTCTACGTGGATGGGAGATGCAGCATTAAAACATCTTCTGTGCCCTGCGTCAGTAGATGGAGGTCACCTCCTCTCTTGACTTTGCCATTCTCTGCGTTCTCCTAGATTTTCTTTTTTTTAAAGGCTGTGTGTGCAGCAGTTCTGCTGATGCTGGGGGACGCCCACTGTAAAGGAGTTACTAGATTTAGAAAGATTACATATGCCCTACACTATGCCATACTGCATTACAGCATGCCACCCATACATTATCACCTGCAAAAGACCAGCTCATCTTATAGGATGGGCATAAGATTTCATTGCTTAATCTAGTGCAGGGGTAGGGAACCATGGCGCTCCAGCTGTTGCAAAACTACAACTCCCATCATGCCTGGAAAGCCAAAGATAAAGCTTTGGCGGTCCAGGCATGATGGGAGTTGTAGTTTTACAACAGCTGGAGTGCCAAGGTTCCCTACCCCTGGTCTAGTGGGAGGATGATCTCGAGGTCGGTTTACACAGGACGACCTCCCCTACAATTAGACGCACGTCTGGATACTTAATAATTCTGCATTGTCATTGGGATAGGAAAATTGCTTCTGTCATAGCAGAGTACATAACTACTATTGATTCTAATGGGGTTTCCCTTCTAATTTATACACACACTATGGGGGAGACTTATCAAACATGGTGTAAAGTAAAAAACTGGCTCAGTTGCCCCTAGCAACCAATCAGATTCCACCTTTCATTTTCCAAAGAGTCTGTGAGGAATGAAAGGTGGAATCTGATTGGTTGCTAGGGGCAACTGAGCCAGTTTCACTTTACATCATGTTTGATAACTCTCCCCCTATATAATTATATATATATATATATATATATATATATATATATATCCCCCTCCGATCATCACTTACAAAGTGACCTTTCCCAGCCAAAACTGTCCCCGGCATTAAAGGGGTTATCCAAGATGGATCTAGCTGCTTTCTTCTACACACAGTGCAACACCTGTCCACGGGTTGTGTGCTGTATTACAACTCTTCAATTGAACTGAGCTGCAATGCCACACACAAACTGAGGTCAAGAGTGGCACTGTTTCTGGAAGAAAGACGCTATGTTGTTTTCTAAGCCTGGATAACCGTTTTAAAGTCTTTTCATACTATACTTTGCATTGTCTGCTAGAGGTATAGGTCATGAGGAATCCCTGATGGATACCAGAGTATAGGCCAATGGTGGCGTCAGTCACCTGTGTTATACAAATATATATTTAGTGATGAGGAAGCAGCTCGCTGCTGTATTCCATACATCGAAAGGTATATTGACATATACTGCCCCCCCCCCCATGCCCCGCAGCAATTTATAGGCCTATAGGCACCTTAGTCACGATGGAAGTTTATGCCACCCATGAAGTATATCATGTTTAGGGCTTATGCATGCACTATACAGCCTTTGAACTGTATGAAGCTCCTATATTACTGAGATCTCCATACACACACACTAGGGCACTACAAGAAGTGCTCCCTATTGAAAGTACGGAACTGAAGAAACTCAAGGTGCCCCCATCCTGACATGCACAATGTCTAATGGTGGATGAAGAGGGACCCGTCATATATATCACCTCTTTAGTGTGTCGGTGGAGGAGGGGGCACTCTTGGTCAATCTCTGCTCCACACATATAGTAACGGACACAACAATAGTTTACATACTCCTTAAGTATTACAAATCAAAAACGAGGAATAAACAGATACAAAGTAAAAATAAATAAATAAATAAAAAATATATAATATATTTATTTATATCACCAATGTCCTGAATGAACCAGCCACCCAGGCCTGTACACTAAACTACAAGGATGGATGTGCAGGAGTGATCACTTACTTCAGTATCCCCCAACCTGTGACTCTCCAGCTGTTTATAAATATACAACTCAGACCATGCTGAAAGGTGGCATGATGGGAGTTGTAGTTTTACAGCAGCGAGGTGGCCACAAATCAAAGCAGAACACTGTTCTACTCTGATTTATGTGACACATGTTCATCTTAACTCTTCCTATAGAACAGTCACTTCCTTACCAATCCCTATTCTTCCATTTCAAAACTACAAGGCTGGATGTGTCGGGAGTGATTCCCTACAGCAGGGGTAGGGAATAGAGATGAGCGAACGTTCGGCATTTGATTAGCTGGGGCTGCTGAACTTGGATAAAGCTCTAAGGTTGTCTGGAAAACATGGATACAGCCAATGACTATATCCATGATTTCCTCATAGCCTTAGGGCTTTATCCAAGTTCAGCAGCCACCGCTAATCAAATGCCGAAAGTTCGGGTACGGATCGACTTTTGTAGGGAACCTTGCCTCTTCAGCTGTCGCAAAACTACAACTCCCATCATGCCTGGACAGCCAAAACTATGTTTCCCATCATTCCCTGACCGTGACAGCCATAGGTAAGGGAACACTGCCCCACATCCTGATCTTAAATCAGTCTGGGGGTGACAGGGTTATCCCCTAGTTCAGTGCCCTTAAACCTTTGACTCCCCAGCGGTTACTAAACCACAACTCCCAGCATCCTTAGAGTCGTAGTCCTGCAATAGCTGGAGGGCCGCAGTTAGGTATACACGACTATCTCAGGTGAACAAATGGATTATAAATTCCTCTTCCTCCATCATAGCATAGAATTTTCCTGAATCGAATGTGATGATGCTGATATTACACCATGATATAGCGTTTTCACATAGCTAGCACATGGAGAGGAAAGGGTGGCGGCGCTATTATACAACATATGTAGCCTTTAACCCTACAGTGTAAACACAGCCATATTTATTGTATCAATTATTAATTAGTATCCGCTAGCAACCACAAGCCGGCCGCCAACGTTCCCCATGCTATTAATGAGTTGTGACATGACGAGGCGTCAGGGTTGTCACGACGACAATTACTTAAACCAATTAGCACCAATCCACATGTAAAACAAGGGGAGATAAGAGCTTTCAAGTCAAAATGCAGATTTCCCATGCTCCAGGGTAGAAAGTCACAAGAATGCAGAACTCTGTCGGAAAAACTTCACAGGTTCAGATCCCGACTGTCACCGAGTGACTGCAGCAAATACATATTAACTAAGTGATAAAGTCGCAGGCAAGGAAGGAGGAAATACTCACCAGCGTGGTCATAATACAACATTCCTATAATATACAGGCCACTGGGCCTTTTATCATGTGTGCGCCAGTTAACACATTCACTGCTGCATTCGGAAAGTAAAGAGCTCAAGGTTCCCCTTAAAGCTGAACACACCTTAAAAAAAAAATAAAAAAAAAAACAACTACACTAACCATTAGGTCATTATCCCATTGTTTTTTTTTAAATAAGGGTAAACAGTGTATATGCTCCAGTACTAAGCATTTAGGCAAGGACCTCCCGGCACTATATGGAGATCGTAACGTCACATCTAATGAAAGGCAATGGGGTCGCCCAAATATCCAAGTCCCAGGTGACTAGTGACCTTTTCGCAACTTTTTACAACCAAATGACAACTGGAAGTCACACAATTATTTTGGTCGCCATGGACTCTTACAAGAACATTTTTAACCAATTGGTTGTAAATGCTACAATAGTGGTAAGGACTAAAGGCGGGTCATTTTTAAGCTATGTTCACACTATGTAAAAACAACGGCCGTTATGAAATACAGCCATTGTTTTTACATAGTGTGAACATGGTCTTAGCCTTAGTAACCAAGAATGCATCAACTATTGGCTTATTATTACCTGTGAAAGTAAGTAAGAGATGTAGTAGAGTTTTACGCCATGTGACCTGCAATACCAAGTTATCGTTAAAAATTTTTAACGTTTCACGGGTTATTATTCTGATGACAATTGATGACTACACATCTCTATGTATTTTAAAAATTGGAATTTTAATTCTTAATCTTAATGGGACCATCTTTATTCCCCCTTGCTTAAGTTGCAGTGCTGCACTGGTGCATAAGCCGGATAGGAGGAGGTCTTAAACTTTGTTAGTACAAAATGGAAGGGAAAAAAAAGTCTAACTACAACTAAAATCCATTTTTGCCTCAGTTGGCTGTCACTTTCTGCACAAAACACTGATCTATGTGAACTCAGCCTTACAGGGCATAAATACTTCCTAGATATAAATCATTGCAGAACAGTAGTCCCCGGAAACGAACATGTTAATAAAACGTCCTGTCAATTCCAAGCACTGGGAAATTGAGCGATTCCCGTAAAGTTTGTAGTAGCGCCGCGGATGCTGCTCTCTCCTCTCTGCGGGGCTGCCCCACGTGCGGGAGAAGCCGGTGATGCTTAGGACCCGGCGGCGGCACAGCACACACATCCACACACTAGACACCTGCTGGAGGCGTGGAGCCCGGGCTGGGAGCAATGCAGTCCATGCTCTTCTCCCCAATGTACCGTGCTGCACACACACCTCACTGCATCGTGCCTGATCCTAATGGGGAGGGACAGCTACGTGCATGCTGGATCACCCAGAGGAAAAGTCACTGCTGGGGCTGTGTGTGCAGCCAGGACCCCCCATCATACAGGATAGCAACTAACTCCTGCCTGTCAGGGGGATAGAGCCCTGGTCACACAGGGGGCAGCCTGCAAGTACAATCACTAATATATATATAGAAACTTGTAGCAATGCAGAACAATATCCCATAAAGAGTTAAATGGGGGGGGGGATGCTCAGCGCCCTCCAGTCTCCAGCTCTTAATGCTGAGTCACAAATAGCACCCTATAGAAGCCAATGGTATGCCCTTTAAATTTAGTCCAGTCTATGGGCTTCCCCCTGCATCCAGTCACTGCAGTCCCCCAGGAATTTAGGGGGGAAGCAAATGGCAGCAGCTTCTCCCCCTTCCCCACACCTCTCTAAATAGAACTGAGGGGGGATCAGAGACCCTGATCAATAATAGCCAGGAGGAGAGGATAGTGGCCTGGTATCCAGAGCCCATCCATTACAGTATGACAAGTCCTAGTGCCAACATATACCAGAGCAAAGTACAGGCATGCAGCATAGAACTTTACACCATCAAACTTCATCAGGGATCATTGACCTACCAAATCTATTGTGGTCCTGCCTTGTCCCCTGGATAGTCCCATTAGGAAAAATCTCTAAATGGAATCCAGTCCTGCAGTAAAGCTGCCTCCTTCTGAGAATCCCCTTTAAGTGTTCCAAGTCAGTGACTGCAGAGCCTCTGGGTAGCCCCCCAGCCTCAGCCTGGCTCAGGTGGTCACTTAACAACACAGGGTTATCCACTGGCAGAACAGGTACATTTCCAAAAGACACAGCATCCTGTACTGCAAAATAGTTGCCAACTTCACCCAGGGGAGCCATCAGCCTTGTGGAGGTTCTGGAGAGAAGAGGAGGAAGAAGAAGAGGAGGAAGAAGCAGCTCAGGTCAGGTGTATATATATGGATATGGATGGAGATAGCCTGTATCCTCTGAATGACTCAGTCAGGGAGGGGGGAGGATGGTGCCTCTGCCTCTCTCTCTTCAATCCATCAATAAGACAAGATTGTGGGCTAAGAGGTTCAAGGTCAAACCTAAGGGAGCTCACCCACTAGTGACATAGTGCTGTCCACACATCTCAGCAGGCAAGCAGGGCTCCTTGTCCTTGGTCAGCCCATGCAGTGGCAGGCAGGGGGGGGATGAGGAGTTCCTCCATTGGGTAGAAGACCAGCAGTGCTCATGCCAACTTCCAGCAGCCCGATTTCTTTGAAGCTGTCCAGGCTACGTCAGAATGGATGGCTCCTGACTCCGGGGAGGCATGCGCTGTCTTGGCTGGAGAATGCACCGCATACATCAGGAGGAAGGCAGGGGAAACTTTTCAGGTGGCTGCAGGGGGGCTCAGGGCATGGGAACAGGTGTCTGTGCTGGGCATACAAGTGCTGCTGCTGCTGCTGAGGCTGAGGAAGCTGCTGCTGTGGCTTTTCCATCCAGCTCGCAGAGTGGCGCAGCAGCAGGCATTGGGCTGGGTTTAAGGTAGCCTTACTGCCTTCCTGCCAAAGCCGCGTCCTCCCGGGTCCTACCGCCCGCTGGCTAAGCGCCGGCTCGCGCGCACACACACACACTCGCTGCTCTGCGGCACTCACTGTATGGACACACTGGAAGGCAATGCAGTAAGAGGAGGGCAGGACATGTGCTGGGCAGCGAGGAGAGGGCTCAGGATGCCTCCAACTTACATACAGCCCAAAATGTATGGTGGAACTATGGACGGGTGGACATTGTTATAGATACATTATTGTAGGTTTAGTGTTATAATAACTATTATTGGCTGTATGTTTATAAATAGACATATATATGGAATGTATGATATCTATCTATCTATCTAATATATATATATATATATATATATATTATATTATTTTTTTTGTAATTTTTTTTATGTGTATATATTTTTAATGTATGTATATATATAATATCCTATCTATCTATGTATGTATGTATGTATATATATATATATATATATATATATATATATATATATATATATATAGCTAGCTAGTGCCTGGTGTTTTTTAGTTTATGATGGACTACATTTTGAACACAAGGGTATATATATATATATATATATATATATATATATATATATATATATATATTTATTTTTACCAGACACCATGTTATAGAGCAGGAGGAGCTGTGCCAATTTATATATATATATATATATATATAGCTTTGGAGAATAATTTGTCATTTATTCATGTAAATCTCTGATCATTTTGGGCAAATAGTCAAATGGGCGTGAATAGGCATACACAGACAACTGTCAATCACCGATAAGGACCGCCCACTTGACTACTTATGGTGCCTTGACAGAGAGATTTATCTGACAGATTTTTGAGACCAAAGCCGGGAATGGATTTGAAAAGAGGAGAAATCTCAGTCTTTCCTTTATGAACTGTTCTCAGTTTATAGTCTGGTCCTGGCTTTGATTTAAAAAATCTGTCAGATAAATCTCTCTGTGTAAACTCACCATTAGGGTCTGTTCACATGTCAATTCTTTGAGCAAACAGCGGAGGCATCGCATTGACACACTGAGGCAGGCAGGATTCCGAGCAGAGTCTGCTGCGGGGGCTCCGTACAGAATTCCGCCTGTTTTACTCAGTGTGAACAGATCCTTAAAGGGGTTATCCAGCGCTACAAAAACATGGCCACTTTTCCCCCTCTCTTGTCTCCAGATTGGGTGGGGTTTGGAACTCAGTTCCATTGAAGTAAATGGAGCTTACTTGCAAACCGCACCTGAACTGGAGACAAGAGAGGGGGAAAAGTGGCCATGTTTTTGTAGCGCTGGATAACCCTTTTAACCCAGAATGGTCAGAGATTTACATGAATAAATTATAAGTTATCATAGAAGTTTTCCCACAAAACTATATATCAACCTGCTCCGCTCTTCCACCTCTATAATATGGTGACTGGACTGCATTATCAGTGTGATAGGTTCCCTTTATGTGGCCTTGATCGGAATATGGCTTCCGTCACACATTACCCTTTGCATATCATTTTATTGCCCTGAATAAATTGACTAAAAAAAAATAATAATAATTGTTTCTTGTGTGGGTGTAGTTTTAGTGGCTTTTTACCTCTAAATGACTTTTGGTGGCGTTATTTCAGTTGTATTTTTATCATTACAAGTGATTCAAGCATTTCTGATAAGGAGTGAAAAGGGGGGGGGGAGCAAACACATTTACACATGCATTTTTTTTTTACTTTTTATGGAGGTCTATAAAAAAAGGCAAGAAATTGGTTTGCAAAAAAAAAAAAAAAGTTAGAACACTATGTCACTGATCCACAAAGCAGCATAAACAAACAGCATTGTAGGTATGGCATTCAGCATTTCCCTATTGACTCCCAGGTAAAGTATAGCCGCAGTGTTTTTGCTAAAATATGTCACCCATGGCGTTTTTTCCTGTGGTTTTTTTCCCTCAGGAAATCACCATGTGTGAAACCACCCCTTTGTGACATTGTCATAACCTATAGGCGTAATGATTTTGTTTAATAGAATCGATAAAAATCAATGAACAATATAAGTGATCTGCTAGAAATCCATGCTCATGTGCCTTAGGCTAGAGCAGGGATAGGGAACCTTGGCTCTCCAGCTGTTGCAAAACTACAACTCCCATCATGCTGGACAGCAAAACCTTTAGCTAAGGGATGGGGAACCCTCGGCCCTCCAGCTGTTGCAAAACTACAATTCCCATCATGCTTCGCTTTGGCTGTCCATGCATGATGGGAATTGTAGTTTTGCAACAGCTGGAGAGCCAAGGTTCCCTACCCCTGGGCTAGTAATAATGGTCAATGTGGTCAACATGACAGTCGCACAAAATCCAAGTCTGATGGATTTTTGACTATAAATTCCATACAACTTTGCCAGAATTAAGATTTTTCTGTAATTCGGCTACTGTTTTTATAGCCAAATTCCAAGTGTAATAAAGTCTTATATATTTTGGTTGGGACACTTTGCTGTCATGTGACCAAAGCCTTTGTAGTGAATTATAGTTCATCCCTTTGCATTCTAATATCCATATTAAACAATATAAGATGTATCTTGTTTCTAAACATTACGGTTAGTTCATCATTTATCCATGCACAGCCTATTAAAGGAGTAATATAACATTAAAAACAACATTAAATTTTTCCTGTAGACAGCGCCACATTTGTCTACAGGCTATGTTTGGTATTGCGGGCTGAGCTGCAATACTATACTAAGCCTGCAGAGAAGAGTGGCGCTGTTTTTGGAAAACCGTTTTCTTCTATATATATATATATATATATATATATATATATATATATATATATATATAATTTATATTCTATAATGTATTTAACTTCTCCTCTGGTAAAGGTTTTAGTCATGTACATGTCTTGTGTATTCCAGCGCTGTCATATGTCAGTCATGCTCTATAGCAATCAATAGAAGTAATTGCTGGGAATATTGACAGAGTTTCACATGAGTGCAGTTGTGTCTGGCATAACACAGCACAAGTATCTCTAAATTTAGCTCTGCTTTATATATGTGCACATTGTCCTACATCTACCATATATCTATCACAAGGAAAGTTCTATAATATTGCTTCTCTCATATTTACAGGGTTGGGACAGGTCACCAGTAGCAGGATACAGAATATGTGCAATACAATAACTGGCTGGGAACCTACATGCTGTTAATAGTAGGAGACAGTGCCCCTAGTGGCCTATTTAGTGTATTACAGCCACTGATTACAGGCTGTTCTTTATAACTGTAAGATTCGATTTTTTTTTTCTTTACTCTATCATCTGCCCCTGTATATGACAATGTTACAAAGGGGTTTTACCCCACAAATAATAGTGAGGGGAGCAGCTACTGTATCCAAGATTTACAGGTACCAGATAGACGTCTGGTTGTTAGCAACTATTTGACAACTAATTTCTTGATAAACTTTTATCCATCCGCCCTCTGACAACCGGGTTATACAACCCAGCTTTTTAGGTATCCTGGTAATTGTATAGTTATACTGCACTTTGTTAGCAAGTAATGTGATGCTATATAGGATGGCAGAAAAGATAGGTGACAATTATTTTGTGAGACGTTATATTGGTTATCAATCAACTTTCTCCGAATTATGCTGTGTTTACACGGAACGATTATCGTGCAAATTCGATACGATAATCGCACGTGTAAACGCAGAGAACGATCAAACGACGAGCGCAAAATCTTTCATTTTGATCTTTCATCAAGTTCTCAAATCGTTGTTGATCATTCGTACAAATTCGCAGCTCGTTCCGTGTGAACAGTCGTTCGCCGATTTAACCAGTGTGTGAGATAGGCTTTAAGCGATCGCAAAACGAATTTCCGTACGATATATCGTACCGTCTAAACGCTGATCGTTATGAAAAAAAAAAGTTACTCCGACGTCGTTTATCGTACGATCGGGCGAATTATCGTTCTGTGTAAACCTAACATTAGCTATAACCATTAAAATAGGTTAAACGGGCATGCTATTTTTAATAGCGTGGACTCTAAAATAAAAAAAGTTGCATACTCACCTGCCCTGATCCTCTGCAGCTGCAGTTCTGGCAGCTCTTGGTCCTTCCTGATCGCTGCTACCGACCTGCTTCAGCCAGTAATTGGCTTATAGGGCATTTCTTGCAGAAACAAAATGCCAGAGAATATAGGACTTGGAGCTGCATCTGCAGGTGAGTATGTATCCTTTTTTTTTTTTATTTAGAGTTCTTTTGAGAAAAATTTTATGCACAGAATACCCCTGTTATAAAAGTTTATATCTCATCAATGATCATCTCTGATCTATGGTGGAGCCTTGCAGCAAGTATTCCGTTACACCAATCTACTAAAAAACAGTTACCCATTTAAGGGGTTGTCCAGCGAAAATCTTATTCTTACAAATCAGCTGGTGTCAGAAAGTTATATAGATTTATAATTTACTTCTATAAAAAAAATCTCAAGTCTGCCCATATTTATTAGCTGCTGTATGTCCTGCAGGAAATGTTTTATTTTCAGTCTGACACAGTGCTCTCTGCTGACATCTCTGGCCGAGACAGGAACTGTCCAGAGCAGGAGAGGTTTTCTATGGGGATTCATAGAAAACCGAGACAGAATTCCTGTCTCGGCCAGAGATGTCAGCAGAGAGCACTGTCAGACTGAAAATAAAACAACACTTCCTGCAGGATATACAGCAGCTGATAAGTATGGGAAGACTTGAGATTTTGTTTAATAGAAGTAAACTACAAATCTATATAACTTTCTGATATCAGTTGATTTGAAAGAAAAAGATTTTCGCTGGACAACCCCTTTAATGTAATGCTGGGTCCTCCAGAGCGAAAGATGCTTTTGTATGTGTGTCCATAGTAGGTTATACAAATTATTGTTATATATATTATATATATATATATATATATATATATATATATATATATATATATATAATTTTGCCAGACAACTGCTTTATAGTCTGTGTCATAGGATATAAATGAGACATTCGTAGAAATATAGCAGTGAGCGCCATCTGAACAGCTGTTCGGATACAGAGCCGTGACTGTATAGTTCATCCTCACTTGCAGCATATCATCCAGTTTTGAAGTGAATTTGCCTCCGAGCGTTCTTTGATGGTGAGTCAGGTTTACCATCAAGGTTAAAGAACATTTTTCCAGAAACCATGTCTATAAAGATAGATAGTCATTATAAGGATAAACCTTTATCTGGACTACCACTTCCACTTCTCAACACTACAGGTAGCCTTAAATGGCTGATAACTGGGAGCAAGAGCTTGCATATAAGCAAAAATGCAGAGAATAGACTTTGGACAGACTGTTATTCTGGTCTATGAATATATGGTAACTTTAGAAAAACATTTTATCAAACATGGAGGGGGATTTATCAAACATGGTGTAAAGTGAAACTGGCTCAGTTGCCCCTAGCAACCAATCAGATTCCACCTTTCATTCCTCACAGACTCTTTAGAAAATGAAAGGTGGAATCTGATTGGTTGCTAGGGGCAACTGGGCCAGTTTCACTTTACACCATGTTTGATAAATCTCCCCCCATGGTGTGAAGTCAAACTGGCTCAGTCTGAGGAATGAAAAGTGAAATCTGATTGGTTGCTAGGGGCAACTGAGCCAATTTTTACTTTACACCATGTTTGATCAATCTCCCCCATAGTATCTATATCCATATAACCAGTTTTTCTATGAAGGATTTATTCTTTTGGTCCTTTTAAGTCGTGTAGTTCACGCTCTGCGCTTTGTGTAATCGTATTTACTGGCCTGAATGTTATAAAGCATCCTCGGGAGGTGACTTATGATCCAACTTCTGTAACATTGACATGAACTGCTGGCATTATGTATACAGTTGTTGTAGAGGACGTTATGGGGAAGGATTATCTCTGTCTTTTACTGCATAGCACGCAAAGGCTTAGGGAGAATCTACCATAAAATATGAAAGGGTTATTTGTTATTATATGTGCTGTGACCCTGCAACCCGATCCCTTTTCTGAATGTCCTAAAATATAACTTTACATTATGGAGTGCTATGCGTTTCTGGGAGTTGATCCTTTACTTATCTTCTGTGCTTTCAGTTTTTGCCAGTGTTGGATTCCGATCACATGGAGCGGGCAAATTAAAGGGGACATGACCCAGCCGAAAGTGAGCTGTTGACGTCATATAATGGTCTAGGACAGTGGTGGATGGTAAAAGTTTGCGCTGATGATATCAGATGGCCACATGTTCATTGGGTTATTGTAAATGGAAAGTGAAGCTCTAAAGCAGAAATGGGGAACCTCTCGCCCTTCAGCTGTTACAAAACTACAATTCCCATCATTGTAAATGCCCAGGCATGATGGGAATTGTAGTTGTACAACAGCTGAAGAGCTAAAGCCTCTAAAATGGCAAATAGATGTCAAGAGACACAGGATAGCAGACATGACGTCGTTATTGGATGCAAGGATCGAGTGACCTATCTCTGGTAGCAAAGTTAGTGGGTTTAAGCAGATCCAAACCAGTTATGGGTGTCCCAGTTACAGTACAATGCAAAATTGTGATAAAAAAATTAGAAAGTTTAGATATAACTCTGTGGCTTTTATGACTTGATGATCACCAGCCCACATTATAGAAACCCTCACTGCCGATCAGGGCCAGCATTCAGGCAACAAATAAGAAATCTCTAGCTCATCGCCTGAGTATATCTTTTATATTATCAGTAGTCACCTGAACATCGTCCTGTGTAAGAGAATGTGCAAATTACAGAACTGAGGCTGATCACCCGCCAAGGATTCCGCAGCTCATCCTCGCTCGTGGCCGCGTGCATCTCCACCTGTGCCATAGACTCCATTCTATGGTCAGGTAGATTCCACCTTGTGATATGCCGGTTACTATCATGAAGTAGTCAACATGATCCGAAAAAGGCTCCGAAAAAGGAAACCCCACAAAAACCTATAAAACCTACTTACCAGAGAAGTCTTACTGCCAGGTGTACAAAGTAGTGAGCAAACAAAGAGGCAGATATATAGACAAGTGCAAAGTTTATAGGTGCCCAGCTGTGCTGATGCTACAGCATGCTATGGCGTTTGTGGCCTTAAAGGGGCTTTTCAATTTATTATTACTTGTCCCCTATTTACAGGATAGGGGGCAAGTATGAGATTGTGGAGGCCCAACCTCTGGGCCCCTTTGGGATCTCTAGAGCGACGCCAAAACCGCTTAGTTTTGAATAGAGCTGCGGGCCAGCGCATTCATTCTCTATGGAGCCACAAGAGAGCACTCAGCTTTCTCTCCAGCGGCTCCATAGAGAATGCATGGAGTGCTGGCCCATGGCTCCATTTAACTGCATTACATTCTGTGGAGTAATAATAATTTGGAAAACCCCTTTAAAGAGAATCATGTGTCATCCACCATTCCCCCCCCCACTAGTGCCCAGTGTCTTTTTATGCTTCACATACTTACATACATACATACATACATACTAAACAGTGCATAAGGTTGGCTCCAGAAGGGGGATTCACATGCACACTTTTTTTTGGTGGTTTTCATCTTTTTTTTTTTTTTTCTTGTTCAAAAATGTGAAAAGAGGGTAAAGACCATAGTTCCATGTAGGAATGGGACTTTTTCTTCCCATAAGACTAGAAAACAAAAAAAACACCACATAACTCATGTTACAAAAACCAGGCACTAAAAATTCTTATAAAAAAAATAAAATCTCAGCCTCCTAATGTCCCATTGCGGTAAGCATTGTATGTTGTAGTCTTATCTTTGCAGAACTATACAATGTAAACCCAGGATTGGTTATCACCGATTATCTATATGAACACTCATTATTACTCATGTCTACTTTTACCTTATCCTTGTAGATATTGTGTCAGATAAAGAGCTTGTTCAGGCAATCACCTGAGGAATGGGAACAGCGGTGACTTGCGCAATGCTTCTGATGGAGCGCGGTATGATTATATTGCTGGCAATATTGTGCAAATATCACAGTCCTTTATCTGGATCTCACATGCCGAATAATGGCGGTGCCACAGCTGGGTATATCTGACATGGGGGGAAGGTTTTGTGTGATGCCCTTTAGTGCACATCTATGGAAATGGGGCTAAAAAAACCACAGTAATATCCACTGGATATATGAATTATGGTCGACTAATGGAGCCATTAGGAGTCACTGTGTTCTAAAACTACTGATCCACAACTGTGCTGTAAAATCATTTGCATTCTATTGCATTCACTTCCTTACTGATAAATACAGTAAAAAAATTCAATGATGTCCTTGGCTCCCTGCCTCATCTTTCAGTACTTCCTCTGAGATGCAGGCAGTGCATTACATCATGGTGCCATCTATGTCCTGCCCCAGTCTCTAGGTCTGGCTAGATGAGCCCAGATTGACTCTCCAGGTGAGTAACTTTTTCTTAAGTTAATTTCCAGGGAGGCACTATATGTATTACAACAAATTTCAGGGGGCACTGAGTGTAATATAATTTAAGGATAAGTACAGTTGTTTTAAAAATCTGGCAGGGGGGAATTTGATCAGGAGTGTCAACTTACCTCTGCCCATGCCCACCTAGAGGTGGGGGACCGGCCTCGGGATCCACACCAGAAGGCATTTTCCCCCGAATTGTGATGTTATCACAACTCGGGGAAAAAGGCCTGTCCCAGCTGATGGACTGGCCAACAACCAATCAGTGACTGGAGCAGTTACCGCCCCAGTCAGTGACTGGCTGGGAGGCCAGTCTATCAGCTGGGTCGTGATGGGTCAACAACGGAGATCCCGGAGCCCGGACACAGGAAAAGTGAGGTTCACACTCCTGATCAAATTCTTCCCTGCCCCGGCTGGCTGTCAAATTTTAGCGGGACTTCTCCTTTAATTTCAAGGGATATTATGTATATAATTAATTTCTTAAAGGGCACAGCTGTTGTTTTCAGGGCCGCAGTGAATGGCAGTATTGAAGGGGCACTGTGGATTTCTGGATGGCAAAATCTGCAGAGGCAAGAAGTAACCTCAAGAGGCAAGATGTTCTTCAGAAACACCTGAAGGTCACTTATATTAGACAATCCTATTAATCAGTGCTTGACCTGTAAGCAGAATGGATCAGTCTGTGGCAATACAAAACTGGGCATAAGCAATAGGGACATAGCCTAGGGCAGTAAACCAAGAAACTTGGACAGATGTCAGTTTTAGCCAGTACAACTATGTACAACACGGCAATGAATGTCACATAAAACCAAGGGCCAAGGCCTTGTTAACTCTCGGAGCAATTAGGAGGCAGAAGTTAAACATTCAGACTGCAGGGTAATAAGGAGGCCGAGCACGTGGAGGGTGTCTGCGTCTAACCCCATGAAACTTCTGAAATTACAGGATGTTCCCAAGACTGAGAGGCTCACAACCTTGAGGTCAAAGGTAAAGCTGTCCTTCGCACCATTTTTTACTACTGGTTCTTTACTTTGTGCATTCTAGTTTGCTCTTGTGCTGGATAAATCTTAAGACACATAGGAGAACATTATACAAATTATAAGAGGCTGGGCCTTCTTCTCGTTTCTTATTATGTCCCACTTTGGCACCGATCAAACTTTTTTCATTACTAAATTCCTGTGAAAGGTTCTGTGAATTCTCTCTAAAAGCTTTCTGTGCTAGATTTTCAGCCACCTTCCTGGATATCAAACTTGTCAAAATCAGGACATCTAGACACTTTGCTAAAAATGTCCCCAAAATAATTGATCAACTTAAGCTGGGGCCTGAAAAAACTCTGCCCCTTCTGTGACCTGATTTTCAGGATGGTCCCATCGATATCAGACGGGACTGTTGGCCATCTACTTTGAGAGCAATGACCTCATGACCTGTTATTACTGCCCTTTTAGAACATGGTCTATTAGGCTGGGTTCACATATCTCCGTTATCCAACATATTGGCCATCTGGTGTGCAGGCACAGAATCAACAGATACAGTATTCAGTGTATTTTCATCCGGCTGGTCCATATGTATGGTGCTGTGCCCCATTTCTACCTATCGT
The DNA here is from genome assembly GCF_027789765.1 of Dendropsophus ebraccatus. Taxonomy (NCBI): domain Eukaryota; kingdom Metazoa; phylum Chordata; class Amphibia; order Anura; family Hylidae; genus Dendropsophus; species Dendropsophus ebraccatus. The sequence goes on along the minus strand of NC_091458.1, from coordinate 33,363,074 downwards.
GGAATGGATACAAAAAATTCAGCTTATGGCATCCGGTGTCACTATCAATTCCCATCATGGACAATGCCGGATTGCTGGACAAATGTGAACATGGCCATAATAGAAGAAGAAAGAAAAAGAGCAACTCTCCCTCTGGTGGACCTGACTAGAGATTAGCACCATGATTGACGGGCATTTGAATACCAGTGGCTGAAGAAGTTGGATACAGCCCTAGCGAGTTTGGGAAAACATGGATAGATCCTATGACTGTATCCATGCTTTCCCGGACTCCCTAGGGCTACATCCAACTTCTTCAACCACCGGTATTAAAAAGCCAAACAATCGAACTCAAGCATGCAGAAGTTATGCACATCTCTAGACCTGGCCCTCCCATCCATTACATTTATTTGAATAGCTGCTGTGTACCAATACTGTATTTTACATCAATTTAATGTGAATCTCATTTTCCACATATTGGTCTCAAAACAGGATAACTAACAGGCTTAAAAACAGTTGCTTAAAGGGGTATTCTGAAGGACCCTGTTCTGACCAGTGATTAGCTGAGCAGACAGTCCTTGTCATGGAAGCACAGAGAAGAGACAAGCAGCGGGGGATTGGAATTCTATGGAACTGGTGCTGCAGGGGACCAAGCTGGGTAAGTATGGCTTGTTTGCTACTTGTACACCATGTCAGAATACCCCTTTAAGGTGCCCCACACACATAAGGGCAGAGTTGGAGAGCCTACTGATTTCATGGAGGAGGATAGGCCACCAACTTTTACAGGCTATAGCCCCTCTAATCCCGCTGTAAACCCCATTGTGAGATGCCATGTTACCTAATGAGTAGGACAGTAGCGATCTCCCTGAAGCTTTGATGGCCTCCCTCTCTGCAGTCAACTAAGCCATAGAGTGCATTCTATTAGCGATCTGGTGGACAGGAACTGCAGAGATCTTATTGATGGAGGTGTAATGATATAACATAATTATGATGCCAGATTCCAGAGTGGTTATGAGTCAATAGGAATCAATGTGGAAAGTAAACTGTGGAAAGGTGTGTGTGATTCACACCGAAATCATATTAAATGGAAGCGATGATGCCAGTGCCAGCTATAGACATCATTTTTAGAATATTTTGCTCCTGAATTTAAAGAGGTTGTATATAATTAAGAAAACATGACTGTGTCAACCCCCTCCCCCAAACAACTCCACCAGTGGATTGAGCTGCAATACCAGGCACAACCTGAGGTGTGGTGCTGTTGTTGAACAAAGTAGTCATGTCCTATACAGCCCCTTTAATACCCTGAGGATTTTTGGGCAAAGACAAAGCCATAGACAACTTATCTCATAGAGAAGAGAAGCCATAACTTATCAACATAGAGAAGCCAAGTACAACTCTTGGTTATCTCTGTTGCTTCATAAATAGGGACTATGACACATTACTGGATCCATTACACAACATTCACCGGCAGAAACTGGTTGACTCCATAGACTTATAATAGACTGAATTACGCTCCATCATGGCGGATAAAGTCCTCCCGTCAAAATTGATGAAATTTGCAAAAAAAAGCCAAACTCTACTTCTGATGAAGTCCCCAGCGCAGATGTGAACACAGCTGAAGAATATGCTCAATGTACACAGTTTAATGTGTATACAATATATATAATATTTTAGAATATTTTACAGTATTATAATATATGAACAATCTGTAATATAAGTTGTCGACCAAGGTTAACACTGTAAGCAGTCATCATTGATCTGTCAGCCAGGCTTTGGTAAAGTTGCTACTGAAAAAATTTCCTACAAACTTGATAGCTCACAAAAAAATGTAATAGACAATATAAACTTTATTGATAATTCATGTGAAGTTCATAAAAACACATATAAAACTTTCAAGATAACAATACAGACAGATTTGACAGGTGATATAGGTAGGCCACAGAGATCACCCGGACAGGGATAGATAGTAAGGGGAAGCACGGTACATTAAATCAGGGGCCCAACCAAAGGACAGAATCATTACAAAGTGCACAGTGCAACGGATACAATATCCAATAAATATATATAGCAGCAATGAGAGTATATATTAAGGTGCAAAATGCTATAGAAATATTAAATATAAACTCTCTCACAGTGCAACGGATACAATATCCAATAAATACATATAGCAGCAATGAGGGTATATATTAAGGTGCAAAAATGCTATAGAAATATTAAATATAAACTCTCTCACATATGGGCGACTATTACCTACATATACACACAGTTGGAACAACAATGCCCAACCAGCTTCCCAATGAATCACAAGCTAGTGCCGAATATACCTTAAGTCCGGGGACTGCGTGGTCCTCCTCCTCCCCCAACGCACGTTTCGCGTTCGCTTGATCACGGGGCGTGGCTACACTCTCTACCCTCCCAGTTTATATACCCATCGGCTATACTTCCATCTATGGACGCTTCCGTCATGCGTCCCGCGTCATCACGCCACTGACGTAGCGCCGCTCCGTCCGTCCGCCCACCCCCTGTGACGTAGTCACCCGAGGGTGGGACAAACAAACATCAAGGCGACGCGTTGCCATGGTGCGACGCACGCTAGACGCACTGAGTTCAGCGTCCGATGCAAGAACGGCTCCAAGATTCTACCTAGGTGCATAACTCATAGTGAATGAGGAAGCTGGTTACCATTATCAAGCTCCATGCGGTACAAATATGTCATATATACTATGTGAGCATATGAAAATGGGCATGGACATTAGAGACCACAAAAGTATATGATATCTAATCCACTATATAGTGAAAAAAACAATATTAAATATTCAATATAAGTATGTGTATAAATTTAATCATAAACTATGAAACATACAAATATATATAAACAAATAGAATATGTATATATAATATAAAAAAATAATAATTAATAATAAATAAATAATAAAAACAAAATATATAAATTTTAAATATATAACATATAATGTGAAGAATGTGAAATATAAAAATATATAAATATATATATAAATCCGAATTCATTTAACTATAGTGTAAATATAACAGCACACCTGTATATATAAGTGAACTACTGAAATCCAAATCTATGAACAACGAAAAATATTTCTATGTGCCGCATGTGACCAAAAATGTGTAAACATGTGCAATATAAACATACAAATATATATAAACAAATAGAATATGTATATATAATATAAAAAAATAATAATTAATAATAAAAACAAAATATATAAATATAAAATATATAACATATAATGTGAAGAATGTGAAATATAAAAATATATAAATATATATATAAATATATGTATATATCCGAATTCATTTAACTATAGTGTGAATATGACAGCACACCTGTATATATAAGTGAACTACTGAAATCCAAATCTATGAACAACGAAAAATATTTCTATGTGCCGCATGTGACCAAAAATGTGTAAACATGTGCAATATACTCAATAAGTAGGCTGAAAACGAAGGGTGACCCCCTAATTATGCTAAGTGCTGAAAACTCAAATATGTAAAATTGTATCTCACTCCCCAACCCCCCCCCCCCCCCCCCACACACACACGCACATCACACACACATCTAAACTAAATCACCCTCTGTAAAAAAACCAAAACCATGCGCAGTGATCCCTAATCAAATAACTACCCTAACTAAAGGTGAGAATGATCCCACATACCCATACCACTCAAAATGTAACATCAATAAAGACATATAAAACCACATAATCAGGCAACACAATACTATATATTTAAATTTTCTTCTGTATTCCAGACATCTGCTTCTCATTCACTAGAGCGGGCAAAAGACAGGTAAGGGCAGAGAAAGTATCGACAATCTAAAAAAATATAAAGAAAAAAATAATATGTTAAAATCATTAAAGTTGCTACTGAGTAGACCTGCCCTACATGATACATAGGAAGGGAATGGATTCTACCAATACTTTCTAGGCATTGGTGCAACAATCACAGAGCTGGAATTATGATAGAGGATTAGGCCTGTGTCTGTGGGCTGCAAAGCTTTAATGACTTTGTCCATGTCGCATAACAGTAAACTAAGATTGATTTGGGTGCTATAACTAGCCTGGATGAAATGAGTGGAGTAGACTGCAAAGGGACTGTAAGTAATAGATCTGATCTCAGTCTCAGCTTAGACTGCTCCTGACTGCCTAATTATGTCCACCATGCTGCTGCTTCTTAGAGTCTATTTAGAGACATAAGAAAGCAGGACTCTTTGGTGTGGGTCCAATGTACGGGAGAAATCATAGAAGTTAGACCTGACCTGCTAGCTTGGGGACAACTGAAAATGAGAGATAAAGCAGAGATAAAACAGGCAGCTCAGAAGTTAGGCCCACCTTTGGTAATGTTTGATACTATTTCACTTTTAATGGACATATCCCTCTATGTTTCAGGTATAATCCCAGACTATACTCAAATGACAAAACAGTTTAGGGTCTCTCAGAGAGGTCTCGAATTTGGGGTTCATGGGCTTGTTAAAGTTTGAGAACCACCAATGTACACAGTATATAACCGTGTTGGGTTTTGCACGGCAGATGTAACATGAGAAGAGCCCTGGCTGCATAGTAAACCATTATGTAGCAGTTTGTCGAACAAACTAACTTAAAGACCTAAGGGAGCATTAATGCAAGTCTTACTGTAAACCATTCTACTACATTGCTGCAATTATAAATGTCCGCCCACAACCTGAGATGGTGCCTCTCTGCCAGCTTACAAGTAGCATCGTAGTAGGTCAAAGGTTACCAGATCTGTCCCCGTCAAACCTTTGATCCATTACTTTCCCATATTTTTCCCTGGCACTTAGATAGTCCCTTGTGGCATTAATAGGAAACTCAATCCCAAATGGGACAGTCTGTTCTGAAGTATTCCACGCTTTTGTTGATATCTATTGCATTGCTCTGCTCCTCACTATTCACCAGGAACAGCAGTGATTTATTAGCCTTGGGAAATCTCAGTTTTCAAGGTAAATTGCTTCTTATCAAGCCGGCAGATGTAACACTGATAACTCAAGGTGACAGGGAAGTGTCCTCATGATTTAACCCTTGCACCGCTATTGGTATAATTGCTGTTCTGCAGAGATAATTGCTGTTCTGCAGAAAGTTTGGAGACCCAAACTTCTGGATTAAAGGGGTACACCAGGCAAAAATATTTTCTTTAAAATTAACTGGTTTCAGAACACTATATAGATTTGTAATTTACTTCTATTTAAAAATCTGAAGCCTTCAAGTACTTATCAGCTGCTGTATGCCCTGCGGGAAGTGGTGTATTGTTTCCTGTCTGACACAGTGCTCACTGCTCTCTGCTGCCACCTCTGTTCAAAGCAGTAGTAAATCCCCATAGAAAACCTCTCCTGTTTAGTTCCTGTCACAGACAGAAGTGGCAGCAGAAAGAACTGTATTTCTGCAGGACATATAGCAGCTGATAAGTACCCCGATTTCATTAAAGCACCTCTTCAAGAGAGGAAATTGCTGCTGATCCAGCAGCAGGCCATCATGACAGGTACACTTTAAAATATAAACATTATGATAATATGGTCAATACACATTTATGTGGGAAAAATGCTAATTCTCTGTTGTGCGTAGTATGTTCAAAAATGAACATATTACTACATAATAATATATTTAAAAAAGGTTGACTGGTCAAACAAACTTTGCATAAATCAATAGTGCATATGAAAATAGTAAACTTTATAATATATCTTATCAGAGAAAAATGCCTTTTCTCCACTAATCAGGCTATGTTCCTCCTTCCCTCCTAAACTCATTATGCTCTCCGAGAAACTGCTAAGAGTCTGTCCACAGATCCACGGGATATCAGTTCTGTGATGGATTAGATTACATGCTAACCATGAAATTCTACAGACGGCGGTGGAAATATCTAGAGAGAGACACACAAAGAGAAAACTAAACACTATATTCGATATATATAACAATGGCACACAGAGTTCTGTGTAATGATGCGCGAACCTTGAGCATGCTTGGGCTCCTCTGAACCTAAACACTCTGCATTTGATTACCATTGCCTGAAGAAGTTGGATGCAGTCCTGGAAAAAACCATGGATACAGCCTATGGCCTAATCCATGTTTTCCAGGGCTGCATCCATCTTCTTCAGCCACCGGTAATCAAATGCCGAGTTCAGGTTCAGAGGAGCCCAAGCATGCTCAAGGTTCGCTCATCTCCAACTATGTGTAACCCCCTCAGGACTTGCCTTGTATCTGTTTTGCCTGGAGTGTTCCTTTAACTTCAGTTCCTAGGGTAGAGGTAAACTTTTTCATGTACGTTTGGGTAATATAAAATCAGCAATTTATTACTGAGGTTGAATCACTTCCTTTCTAAAGTGAATCTAGTATTTGTGTAAGTACAAGTGAGCAGCCACAGATCCCACAAACAGCTCCTGGATTCTGCTGCCGATTCCCAGCTCATCTCATCAGTCTATTTCTAAAGCAAATTATGTGTATGATAGAAAGTCATTTGCTGATAATGTAATTGCCCATAAAGGGGAGGATGCTTTTGCCAAAATATTCCTGGTTTCCTTTTGAGCTTCTAATTTTTTATATGTGAGTTAGGGTCCTATTCCACGGGCCAATGGGGGCCCGATCAATAATGTAAACGAGCGCCAATTAGGGATGGTCCGAACCTGCCGAAGTTTGGGTTCGTATGAACCCGAACGCTCGGCAGCAGATTCCCGCTGTCTGCCCGCTCCGTGGAGCGGGCGGATACAGCGGGAGGAACGCCTGGAAAACTGGGATACAGCCTATGGCTATGGCTGTATCCCAGTTTTCCAGGCGGTCCTCCCGATGGATCCGCCCACTCCACGGAGCGGGCAGACAGCGGGAATCATTACCGAGGGTTCGGGTTCGTACGAACCCGAACCGAACTCGGTTCGGACCATCCCTACTAAGCATGTTGCAGGTCTTCTCCTGCGCTCCTTCTTCCTCCTGGCCCCGCGTGCAGCAGCAGCTTTGGAGCGGCCTGTCTGAGCTGACAGACCGCTCAGCCAATCACTGGCCGCAGCAGTCCTGGCCAGTGATTGGCTGAGCGGTCTGTCAGCTCAGACAGGCTGCACCGAAGCTGCTGCTGCACGCGGGACTGGGAGGAGGAGTAGCGCAGGAGAAGCCCTGCAACATGCTTAGGTAAAGCATGGTGCTTGTGAAATCGTTGGTCGCCTGCCGCGCATCGCTATTCCACGCAGCAAGGCCTGGTCGTTGCCCGATAATTTTAGGTTTGAACCTAAATGAACGATCAGCTGATGACATAATGTCTCTATTCCACGGAGCAATAATCGAGCGAATTATTGCTCCGTGGAATAGGCCCCTTAGTGTATGTCTAAGATCCTAGTGCTTTTTGTTCAGCAGCAGCAGTCAAGCATATACAATCACTTAGGGGACAAGTGGACCTCCTTTCCTGTGACCTGAGGGGGTCCCAACGGTCAGGCTCCCACTGATCAGCTAGTTATCCCCTATGCAGTATCCTTATAGGGGGTAACGCTTAACCTTGGGATAATCCCTAAATGCACATGTTGTGGATTGTAACCTATAAATAGTTAGATTTTCGGAAGTGTGGTTACGCTGTACATACTCCCCGGTAGGCTTCAGGATTTTGTTTTTCCATCTGCTTCATTCATGCTGTAAAACAATAAGACAATTTAAAACAAATATGGAAGTGATTGTATGTGTAGAAAGCGGAATATCCAATCATATGATTGACTGCGCGGAAAATGAACTTGTATACAGTATCCCCATGTTATGCCTCCAGCGTGTGCAGCTAACGGGACCGGTTTGTCTTCATATTGTTCACAGTGGTTAAACCAAAGCCAGGATTTAAAGTGGATCTTTCATCATGAATGTAATGATTTTTCCTTCATTTTCTGGCTTTCCCTCTTCTCTGTAACAGGGGAGTTTCTATTGTAATAAATAGGATTAGACTAACATGTTAGGAGTAGGATTCATTAGGCAGGGTTCACATATAGCTGCAGCACTCTCATGGCTAAAAGCAGTGACAGAAGTCGGGCGTTAATATGCACAATTGTGTCACAAATGTGAACACAGCACCCTAAGGAGGGAGTCTCGTATGCAATTTTTTGAGACTTATCCAGGTTGAAGAAGGAGGATAAAGCAGGTTTCAACTGAGTGTATTAAATTCACATTTTAGCTTTAGTATTATGGCGGTTGGGATGACCCAAAATTTCAGTTGTGTTTTTTTGTAGGCAATCCTTTTGGAACAGTGGAGAGTGGAGCAGTTGCCCCGAGCAACCAATCACATTCCAGCTTTAATTTTTTTCTTGTAAACATATACGGCTGCCAGAGGTGGTCGAGAACCCAGAAACAAGGAGGTACATCATTTGTACACCTACCATTAAAGGAAAAGTCCGTCCATCTTTAAAGTCTGGCAGCTGGCAGGGACATGAGGGAATTTGATCAGGAGTATGAACTTACCTCTCCCCGTGCCTGTGGTGGGTGGCAGGACCAGCTTTGGGACCCCCACCAGGCTCTGGGATCTTCAGCACTGACATGTCACGACCCAGCCACTCAGTCACTAGGCTGGGACTCTGCTCCAGTCATTCATTGGTTGAGTGGCCAGTCCATCAGCCGGGACAGGCATTTCCCCCATGACTTCGTCAGAACGGGAAAACGGCTTCCAGTGGGAGCTCCAAGAACAGTCTCTCTGCTCACTGTGGGCATGGGAAGAGGTAAGCCCCTGCCAGCTGCCAGATTTTAAAGATGTATTAATATATTGTTGCACTGGGCAACGATTACTGGTTTCCCTATGGAATTAAAACTTAACTTTTATTTATTCGTTGAAACTTAGTAACTACAAAAAGTGCTGATATTTACAGTGCTATATGTAAAAATAGGTAGCAGCTATGGGTTCAACCAAAGTATAGTGATCAGTTACTGGATGTATATAGGCGCTGTTCACATGCGCGCGGTATGCGCATACCGCGCGCATGTGAACAGCGCCTATATACATCCAGTAACTGATCACTATACTTTGGTTGAACCCATAGCTGCTACCTATTTTTACATATAGCACTGTAAATATCAGCACTTTTTGTAGTTACTAAGTTTCAACGAATAAATAAAAGTTAAGTTTTAATTCCATAGGGAAACCAGTAATCGTTGCCCAGTGCAACAATATATTAATACTATTAAATTACTGCCTATTGGGATAGGGATCATCTACCCAGATTTTAAAGATGGACGGACTTCTCCTTTGAAGTTAATAGGTGTTACACAAATCCGTGTAACTCCCGTACTTTTTTCACAAGCAGTGAAATGCTTTCTGTAGAATGGCCCTTAAGAGTACGGCGGGGAGTGCGGCCCTGAGCAACTGAATAAACTGCGTGGCCGTGGGCAGACATCGCCGCCCGGGCAGCCAATGCACTGGCAATCTAGGCAACCCACCGAGCACTTGCCCGGTGTGCCAAATTGTCAGTCTGGGCCTGGTCCACAATATAGGCTTAAGAATGGTGCTGAGAAGTCCCTATATGGAAAGGGGGTGACAATATCACTTTAAAGATAGAAGAAAGTGGTCATATTTTTCTAATCTTGGATAACCTCTTTAAGAATCCAGTATTTTAAGTTGTATATAGTAGGGGGTCCCCATTACAGATTTTATATTAGGGCCCTGAAGCTTCACACTGGGTATGTACTATATTTATCTGTCAAAGTCTCTAGTACCTAGCAGCAATTTTACTACCTATTCCCTAGTGTCCAGTGGTATATAAAGACAATACCTCTGTTGCCAGTGTGTTAACTTGTACTTTTTGGGGTGCATATGGTTTGCATGTTACTCAAAGTGTCTGTACTCTAGTGACTAGCAGTATGTTTGGTGTATGTACATTTAGCATCTCTGTATTGTTTTATAATCTGATTTGAAAGAATCAATTTCACACGGATATTACGTTTTAGACATTTATGTTGGGTGCATTGCAGGTTTAAAAAAAAAAACAATGGAAACAATGGAAAATACAACTCGAGAGTGATTCCAGACATGGGGCACATCATCTGGTCCTAAAGCATGCCTGTCACTTATACAGACAGCACCAGCACTCCCCAGCCTCCCCTCCTCCTTTAACTATCCCTAGCCCAGAAGGTTCTTCTCAAGCAATGACTAGCTCTGCTCCCCATGCTTTAACTCTACCTATTATCTATGGGACATTATATCAGGCTCTAGAAATACTTATATTATTATACTTTTCTCTGCTTTCTTCTGCAAGCAAATACAGCAATCCTTTACGCAGCTTTTATATACCTCCCCCAGCTTCAGGGTGGTGTCCCCTGAAGTGGCTGATATAGAAGCGCATTTGTTTCTATCCCGTCATTAGAAACGGTACAATTCAAGGACAATTGAAAAGTATCAATCACAGGCACGAAATCTCAGATAAATCAATATAAATCAGTATTGTCTCCTACAGCATGTGCATTTTTTAGCCTACATTTGCTGCATACTTACTGCGATCTATGAAGCCTATTACTACATAGGAATCAATGCTGACGATGATGTAAGTATAAATTCATGCAATTCCTATATATATATATATATATATATATATTTCTACTTTTTGGGAAACTTACTCTCTTCCCGTATATAAAGAAGCTTTACTGTATGTGGAGGCGAGTAGAAGCTTTGTATTGCCAAGCATATTTAAGCAGGACGTAATCCATTTGACACCCATACTGCTGCTATAGTCTAGGATTACAGTCTCACTGTGGGGTCCAGCCCAATGAGGTCACCTCAGTGTTTTGGGATGGTACACACAACTTGATGATTTACAAAGTAAAAATAGCAGTAATTCAAACGTATTCATATTTGCGTTTGCAGAGTGCTGTTTGCGTTAATCTTTGTGTCTTTGCATTTGCTTTGCAGCCATAGCACAGAAACATAGAAGATCTTCCAAGCAATAGAGATAGATGGCAACCACCGCTCATTGTGACACAGGGGGCGAGTACTTGCAAACATCCACCGGGGTGGTTCCACACGAACAAGGTAGGGGGTGCACAGTTCCAAAATGGTCAGCACAAATCTTGCACATTAGTATAAAAGAGGGCTGCACTCACCCAAAAAGTCCTTAGGTTGATGCTTTATTAAGGCCAACAACAGACAACAACACAATGTAAGTAAAGTATTAATCACGGCCGTGTTGCAAATTGGCAACAACGGCCATGATTAATACTTTCCTTACGTTGTGTGAACATGGCCCAACTGTGTAAACGGATAATTTTTTATGCTAAGGGAGTCTTTACTACAGTAATCCAATAAATGTCTACTTCTTTGATCACCTCCAGGCCGCCCTCACATCAATGGAAACTAAGCTTGACACACTCCGCGGCTATGACGCCCATACACGCTTGGTAGCTATGAAATGCATCATACCACATTTCTCCTGGGACAAGCTTTTTTTTGGTGCCTCAGTTAAATTCAACAAAATGCATTCCTTTCCACCATCAATGAGCTACTTCAGTGTCGTATTCATGATGTCCAGGTTTGATTCCCTGTCCCTGGTATAACGTAGTCTATTTTCCAGTGGCTTAATATCCTGGCACTGGTATGTGAAGGTTTTCTGCTTGTACTGTGGTCACAGCTCTGTTTTTTGGCGTCTGATCTGTAAGAAATCTGTTTTGAACCTATTAATTCTACCTTGTCGTTTATTGATCGGCCTTCCCTATAGTGTAGCGGCTATGGAAGGCAAAAACACACTGGGGCCCATTGATAAAAACACATGGAAGAATTTTTTTTTTTTTTTTAAGTTATGGAGTTATAAATGTCAAAAGCACAAGAGGTGCCCTTGTGGGTCCATCTGGAAGTGAGCCGTTATGGTCCCCATTGGAGGACAGCAAGCAAAAATTGTTAACACTACAAAGAACTAACATACAAAGTATACTAGAAAATTTGTACAGGAGCAGGAACTCCTGTACTTAAAGCGTACCTGTCATTTCAGGGTCATTTTTCTGAAAACATTAAATATCAACAGTACAAGCGATTTTAAGAAACTCTGTAATAGGTTTTATGTACTTAAAGAGTTTCCTTCTGTACTGAAAAAGCAATCTCCCAGCCTCCCCCCTCACATCAAATGAAGCAGGATTTCTATGTCCATTATGTGGCTATGGAGAGGGGAGGGGCTGTTAGGAGTGACTGAGCACGGAGCAGTCCTGCAAAGCACAACACCCTGCAATCTTCTCTCAGTAAGTTCATAGATAAGCACTGACCTTTCTGACCCCAGAATCCTGCGTTTTAGGTGCCCAGACAGTCTACAAACAGCTGACCTTCATGTCACCTCTTCCTGCTCCCTCATCTCCCTCGGCCCCTCCCCCCTTCATAGGCTTACAATGGAGAGAGCAGAACCCGTCTTCACTGGCTTCTCTGTGGAACAGACATAAATTTTAGATTCATCAGCTCACTGAATGTATTAAGCGAAAATGCTGTAAGCGGCGCTTACTGAGCCTATTACATGGCCCGGCCATTGTTAGTGATGTCCGTGCAGCTCTTGCTGATTATGTAGAAAATAATAAAGCTATACTTACCTGTCCACACTCCCCAGTGTTAACCTGGCTTCTTCCCGCTCACCGCAGCTTCCACTGGCACTTCTGACAAGTCTTCGCAAGTGACAGGCCAGAAGCCTGTCACCTCAGAGACGGCTTTAGAAGTGCCAGCGGCAGCTGCCATGAGGAGCCAGAAAATTTTTTAATTTTCTATACATTCTGCACATCTCGCATTACATGGAACTTTATTTGATCATCGGCCAATGACTTTTAAACTTGATGAAAGACAACGATCAGCTGATGATCAGCTCCTTGGCTGATCTTTGTCTTTATTAACTACCAAATCCACCTGATTCGTCGGATAATCGCTCCGTGTAATAGGGCCCTTAGGCTGGGTTCACACTACGTTTAGCAATACGCTTTTTTCATCCGTTTTTGCAAAAAGCGGATAAAAAACAAATGGAAAAATTGATACCTTTATGTGCAACCGTTTTGATCCGTTTTTCCATTGACTTCTATTATAAATAAAAAGGGTTCAAAATGCATCAGTTTTTTGTTTGTTTTTTTACGTACACAATAAGGTCAGCTATGTTTTTGTGTACGTTAAAAAAAAATTATGCGTTTTGATCCATTTTTTATTTATAATGGAAGTCAATGAAAGAATGGATCAAAACGGATGCGCAAAAATATAGTGTGAACCCAACCTTACAGAGAGTGTTCTCTAACCAGGAGACATATAGTGTGTGCCTCCTGCTCTCTATATAATTTTTTATAGGACAATAGCATAGGAGACCATGAAAAGAACATAGAGCAGCAGGGACTGTAATTTTGACAAGAGTCCCTGCTCCTGTACAGTAATCCCTACTGTCTGACCCAAGTTCATTCATTATTGTTGTTCATTTATGATCAGACTACTGGACTTTCTAGACCTTCAAATATGACTAAAATCAGTCTTGCACAGTGTTTTTTGGTCCATATTTTGCAACAATATTTATAATTCCAGGAGTGGGAAACAAAGAAAAGATTTACCCCTCTTCCAGGTGTTAGAGCTGCTCCTGGTGCAAAATACTGACAAAAACATTGCTGTGTAAAAGTGGTCTAAGGAATTTTTACTGCATAGCGTCCTGATCCGTGATGAGAGTTCATCATAATAATACATTTTTGGTTGTTCTATGCAATACTACTAAGAGAAGAATTTCCACTGCTGGAACGTGTAGTTTAGTGTAAGCAAACCCTTGTGTGGTCTGAGCTTTTGGCACCCGGAGCCCCTCCACAGTTAGTAGCTACTTTTAACACAGAACATTTTGTAGCTTTTGTAGTTGTTTCGGAGAGAGAAGATTTACTGCCCTAAACGATTCATCCCTCCTGAGATAAACCCTGTATCAGCTAATATTTCACAGCTAAAGACTGAAAGCTTCACAAATATTCTGTGACGACTTTACTAAATGTAACTCTGGGTTTGATCGATGGAGAAAACAACTGCAGCTCCTAAGTATGGCAAGTAAGGCCTTATTCACACGATCCGTGCCGCGATCTGGAGAAGGATCGCGGCACAAATCACCTAGCCAGAGCCCCCCCGCCGCTGCCTGGTACGGATCCCCTCCACCCACCCCCGGCTGCAGAGATGGCAGGAGAGCACAATGTGAAAATCAAAACTCGCATGTAAAAATCACACGAAAAACGCAGCGATAAAAACGCAGCTATACGGTACGTGTGAAGCTACCCTAACGTTTCCTTAGACCCAACATTACATGTCCACCTTTGTACATTAATTTGCATATATAGCAATAATTAGGATTAAATTATGTTCTTGATCCACAGCCTGTATTATAGTCCGGAGCTGAAATCACAAAATTGTTGTCTGTCATTGGAAATATTCGACAAAGCCGTTGACAGGCACATCCCAAACAGCTTAGCTGAGCTCCTATATGCATTGTGATAGTTATCTATTTGATAGTGGACAAATCTTTGTATAGATTCCAAGAATTCCATTCCTGACCAGGGATCCCCTCTTTAAGGGCCCTCTTACACCGAGCGATAATCTGCAGTATCAGGCCGATCAAGCAGATTTTCTCTCCATGTAATAAAGACAACGATCAGCTTATCATGTCTTTTGGTCCTGCCTAAAATCAGCCACTGGGTGCCCATCGCTACATGTAATAGCGATGTACAGCCAATGGCTGATGACTGTATGAAAAAATAAGACTTCTTACATACCTGTCCTTGCTCCCCGGTGTTTTTCTCGCTTCTGCCCACTTGCTGCCGCATGAAGCTTCTGCACCGGTCTTTGAAGTGACAGCCGCTGAGCCAATCACTGTGCTGTGCCATCTAGGCCAGTGATTGGCTGAGCAGCCTATCACTTTAGAGACTGGCATTAAGGTACCAGCGTCGGCTGCGGGTAGAAGTGAGAAGGACACCAGGGAGCGTGGACAGGCATGTATATACTTTATTATTTACTATATACAGCAAGAGCTGCACGGACATCGCTAACCATACCCTTGCTGCCCAATTATCGAGACTTGTAATAGGATCAGTAAGTGAGGGCTGATCTAGAAGATCTGCTCTCATATACATTAGTGATCGTGCTGTATAATACTGCCCTTACAGCCATGAGCCTTAATAGCAAATATAGCCAAGTGTTGTCTTCTCAAGAAAACAATTATAAGCTGGCTATACACATTAGAGTACTGTCAGCCAACTGGCCGACCATCTAAGTGTATGATGGCCTCCTGGAGAGGAAGGTGGGGCAAGCCTAGGAGATAAGCTGCTGCAACAGGTTCCATTTTCGATTTAGAATTCAAGAACATTGGGCCAAACTGAATGGACATGTGTATGATTTTTTTTTTCTAGACAGCTACAGTAGCTGTCAGCCAAACTAACATTCAAGAAAGAGACCACTGTCCAATGTATATGTCCAGCTTAACAGGGTTAGAAAAACTGCTTTCTTCCGAGAACAGCGCCACTTCAGTTTGAGCTTGGCATTGCAGCTCAGTTCCATTGAAATTAATGGAGCTGAGATGTAATACCACACACAAACTGGGGACAGGTGTGGCGCTGTTTTTGGTTTAAAGAAACAATGGGGGAGATTTATCAAACATGGTGTAAAGTGAAACTGGCTCAGTTGCTCCTAGCAACCAATCAGATTCCACCTATTATTTTCCAAAGAGTCTGTGAAGAATGAAAGGTGGAATCTGATTGGTTGCTAGGGGCAACTGAGCCAGTTTCACTTTACACCATGTTTTATAAATCTACTCCAATGTTTTTATAATCCTTGATAACCCTTTTAAACCAGTAAGAGATTTCAGCTCTGAAGTCAATCTACTCTGTGCATTTTAACACACTCGGATCTGTATAATGTTACTCTTTTTTATGCAGAATAATTTTGTGTGATCGCCATTATATTTTAGAGAATGACTAGTCCTGCATCTATTTTCTATATTATTAAAAATATATATATTTAAATGTATTAAGACGTACCTGACTCCTAATGATCAACCATCTCTTTTTATCCTTTTAACATGTACTCAGGAAACATGACACCTTATTTTACACTGTTTTCCTTGTACAGAAGAAGAAGAAAAAAAAAAATCTACAAAATGTTGGCAACTTTGATACATGTACAATCTGTCTATATAAAAACACCGCAGTGGAATGAAGCCTCGCCGCTCAGAAAAAGACAATATTGCGAAAGCTGAAAGATTAGCAGATGCTCGGAAGGAGTCAGCTAAGGTGAAGTGCACAAGTGACAGCCCAGGAAATATATAGAGCTTGTCTCTAGCCCTGAAAGTGTTAACCTCAAGGAGGTGTAAAAAAAAAAAAACACACTGGAAGGAATCATTTATCCTCCTGTTTACCTAACTGTTCAGTGGCAGACATGAGAGGGCAAAGAGGTGTCAGTCTATAGAGGTCAGCCTGTGCCACTCACATTGCTGCAAGGGCTATCAGGATCTAATCTGTCTGCTGTCAGCAGCAACCTTCCCAGCTGGGGTTAAACACAGACTGCAGATAAATCGGCCATTCTTTAGCATTTTGCATTGCACAGCCATTTATTTATAACAAAACATCTCTGTTAAGAAGATCAGCAAGTAGCTGCATGTCGCCAGAGTCCTAGGTGCTATGTTTCCAATGACATAGGCTAATCGGTCACACCTCATCCCAGGCCCCGGCAAGACCCAGACATTTCAGGATTTAGCAAGGTGCTGTTTTCTTTGCCTTATGTACTAAAACCCTATTGTCCCAGTAAATTAGCCGCTGGTTCTTTAAGACGCCTTATGAACGCCGATTTTCAGCTTCTTAGAAGGGAAGAGCCTGGGGCTCCTGCTAAGAGATTTACGTCTACAATTCTCTTAATCTGCTCATGGGTAGACAGCCTGGATGGCCATTGCCCTTAGCAATATGTCTTTAATTCTTTAAATGAGAGTAGTAAAGCTCGAGGAAGGTCAATTGTGGGGGATAGAAAAGGTTCTGCAGGAGTCAACATCTATCACTTTTATATTATGACCTGGGAAGATGCCCAGTGGGCCTAGTCAATTGGAGGGACTTTGTGCGGTCAGGCCTGTAGTGCAAAACTCTATTACAAAAGCAACTATTTATTTTAATGAGGAGAGACAAGTCTACCGTACTTACCCCCCACAAAGAGGATGGAACCTGGCATAGTCCCTGATACTACACTGGTTATTTTGACGTTTCTTTAAAGGGAACCTGTTGCGTTGTAAATGCACAGGCATCATGTTATAAAGCAGGGGATAAGCGTTTTGGTTTAAGAGCTCACAGTTTTTTTAAATTGTGACTTGGTTTAAGAGCATTGCTTTGGTTTAAGAGCTCCCTGTACTGGGGGGGAGGGGTATGGCCTGCATAGCGGGGTCTACAGCCCTGTACTCTGACCCAGGAAGTTTTTCTCACTTTCCAAATCATAGCAGATCCACTTCCGGCTGGGGCTTACATCAGAGGACAGGACTGTGGAGGTAATCTCTTCATAGCTGTAACTCCTCTCTCCCCGGACAGAGAGCGCTGCATGTATGTGCCCACATCTGCCCTGCTCATTCCTTCATGCTCCCTGCAGTCTCTGTCAGTCCTTGTGTCTCTTTCCATCCTGTATCTGCTGTTTTTCAGGTTTCTGCACTTACTATACATTATACTCCACATGCTGATTGCTATATTGTACAGTAACTTATAATATTCAGCTGTTTCTAAATGTTTGTTTCATCTGTTCTACAGGTTTTTCAGAATAAAAAAATCATTATTTGGGGGGGGGAAACCAATTGACTGCATTTAAATGATTTTTTATGGGAAGTTTTGCTTTGGTTTAAGAGTGGATCTGGATTACACGCATGGTCCTGGAACAAATTATGCTCGTAATCTAAGGCTCGAGACGATATATAGTGAAAAAAGATTGCAGTATGGCAGTATAACTTGTAAATTATTCTTTGGAGTCCAGTGGGTGGTCCTAATCAATGATTAACAGCCTTTCCTGTTTGTGTGTACAAAAAAACATAACTGTCAACTGTCCCGCAGTTCCCGGTGTCTTCAGCAAGCCAGAGGGGGACCAGGTGAAGTATATGCTCCAGCCAGCCGCCCGCAGCCCCTTTAACACCTCCCGCAGCCCCGGCCGCCAGATCGCCCCCCCCCTCCCCCCGCAGCACCGATCGCTCGCGCGCCCCCCCCCCCAATCGCCCCCCCCCCTGCATCCCCGGCCGCTGGATCCCCCCCCCCCCCAATTGGGGCTGCAGGGGGGGGGCGATCAGTGCTGCGGGGGGGCGATCGGGCGGCCGGGATCGGGGCGGTGGGCTGCAGACAAACTTGCAGCAGGGATGTACATCCCTGCTGCATGTTTGTCTGCCATTAAAAGTATAGGGCCGGGATCTGCAGCGAGTCTCACTGCAAATACGCAGCGAGGGGACTCGCTGCAGACCCGCCAAGTGGGTTTGTAGCCTAAAAGGGATATTGTCACCCCCCTTACTCTTGTTTTATTTCATCGATGGACAGTGTCACATAGGCGGCGCTTTGCAACAGTTGGGCCCCATCGTTCTACTGGCCAGAGGGCCCATCTGCCATGAAGCCCTGCCTAGGTGACACTGTTCACTGATGAAATGAAGTGATTTTAGACACAGACAAGTGTTATACAGGTACATATTGAATGTGTAACATCTGACTTGTGGATGGTGTGGAGAATCACATATAGAGTAAGGGGAGTGTGAATACTTTAAGCCCAGAAAAAGCTGAGATGTAAATGAATATACAGCAATGTTCTTGGTATAAAATCAGGCAGAAAAGCTTAAAGGGTCTTCACTAGAGATGAGTGAACCTGGAGCATGCTGGAGTCCATCCGAACCCAAACTTTCGGCATTTGATTAGCGGTGGCTGCTGAAGTTGGATAAAGCCCTAAGGCTATGTGGGAAACATGGATATAGTCATTGGCTGTATCCATGTTTTCCAGACAACCTTAGAGCTTTAACCAAGTTCAGCAGCCACCGCTAATCAAATGCCGAACGATCAGGTTCGGATGGACTCCAGCATGTTTGAGGTTCGCTCATCTCTAGTCTTCACCAGTGTCAGCTTTTTTATTCGCCTCCACACAGACATGTGGCTGCTGTAACCAATCACTGGCTGCCATCAGTGACCCACTACAATGTCTGCTTAATGTGGTATGCAACTATTTACAAAGAGGATACAGTTTCTTCCAAGGGAAAATATATTCATCCCTATTTGAGGTTTACGGTCCTATTATACAGAGCGATATTTAACGATTAACGACTAATAAATAAATGATCGCAAACGAGATTGTTTCTCGTTAACCTGAAATCGTTCACCATATTACACAGAAAGATGGTCCTTAGATACGATCGTTATTGCGATAGTTATTGTGATCGTTTATTCCTTCTGATCTCAGGAAAACAATGGTTAATTTGCAATTACACTGAACGATTAGTGAAAAAATGCGGAACTTGAGCGAACGAACGTGGAATTACAGCGAACGATTAGCGAACGATTAACGATAATGACATATGAACGATTTTTCGATCGTTGTCTGCAGTTACACAGAACGATTATCGTTAAAATTCGAACGATATAGAGATTTTTCTCACGATAATCGTCCCGTGTAATAGGGCCCTTAGACCCCCTCAGCTCAAATAACAAGGAGATATCTGAAGCAGGTAATCTATGAAATGTTTCAATGTATACAAAACATGCATTATGCCTCTGCATATAGTGCAAGCAGGAGTGAAGGTGGCAAGGATCTGGCATGATTCCACTCAGGCACCTCTAGACAGTAGGGTACACCTGTGCCTAGTTTTGTAATTCCCCCTGACACTGGCTTAGTGCTAGGGGGGTCTTTGGTGCTGTTCCGGGATCTGCACCTCCCTTGGACACTGTCTCGGAACTGGCTGCTTGTACTGGTCCTGTCCTGGAGTTCACAACGTACTAAGGCTATCCCTTCTGACTTGGGTACAGTAGAACTGCGACTCTTTCACCCAGCATGGCAATTCTGGAGCTTTTTTTTGCCCCTAATTCTGGATTTCCTGGGACCCCTTTATTGTGTAGTGCGCACAACATGTAACTGAGGCTCAACTCCCATTTCTGGAGACAGAGCTGCAATAAATGGAGGTGGCTGCTTCTGGACCCATTTACTGTCTATTGGAGGCATCAAACAGTTGATCGGCAGGGTTGCAGGGTGTATAGCTCATCATCATCATGTTTAGTTTTGAAAACCCCTTTAATAAAGACTAATAAATACATTGCAAGTACCACAAGTGGCTTCATTGAGAAACACAACATGTCCCTCAAAAAACAAGCCTTCATACAGCAACAATATATGGAAAATGGAATGCAACACTGAAATATTGATATCATTGCTGAGTCCTCACAGCCAAAAATCGACATATCTTAGGGGGTAGATGATAATTGCCCAGTGTGCAAAACATTACATACCATTACATTTTCATTGATGAAAAAGACTGTTGATGGAGTATAATATAGGCACGTAGGAGACAATGGACTATATAAGAGAAATCAACCATTATACTTGAAAAATGCATTAGCCAATGGTCTATGACCAAATCAATGGACTGTCCTCCTCTTAGCCTGGCAACCAGACATCAGCTAGTCATGTATAACACAATCCGTTGTGACACTTTCTGACTCATACATGTCCTTTGTTTGTGCCAGCTCTAGTGTTCAGGCTCCTGGCAGTGTAGAGTTGTGTCTCTTCAGCTTCTCCACAAGGAAGCTATTTAGTATCATCAATTGTATGTCTGAATCAGCTATTTACTGATTGATGAACCAGCAGAAGGTCTGGATAGTAGCAGGGAATGCAGTCCAGCTGAAAATACGATCTGTCTTCATTATATTGATGTTTCCCTTCTTTTTTTTTTCTTTCCTTTTTTCACTACGTAGTCTGGGTTATGACTTCTAGTTCGGTTTGGTTTCTAACGCACCCTCAGGCAGACGGCGAATAGATGTGGAATTGTAGAATGTAGTGGAGATACTATGAAATCCTTTAGGTTCCTATTAGACGGCTTGATCAATTATGTAGACAAGTGCCGATTGTTTACTGGGCCTATTAAACGGCTGGATTATTGTTTAGTAAGGGCTGCATGAACATCGTTAGCGATGTCCGTGTAGCCCTTGCCCTAAACTGTTCATAGTCTTCTATTCCCAGTCTTCTCCTGCCCTGTGCTTGCTTCCCAGCACTGTGCACTACAGCTTCTTTGGGCTGACAGGCCGCTCAGCCAATCAATCAGCCAATGGTCTTTTTATCAACTGATCGTTGTCTCCGAATCGAATTGGCCGATTATCACTCCGTGTAATAGGGCCCTTAGATTCATGTAGTATTTGGTCAGGTCAGTATTTTAACCCAAAACCAGGAGTGGAACCAACACAGAACTAGTATCCATTTGACCCACATCAATTGGCTTCTTACCAGCCAGCTAGCACCCTGCCCTGCACTGAAGAGGGGCAACAACTCCGAAACATCTTTCTGCAGATGGGAAGATTTGGCATGTATCGACAGTCAATGTTCTAAGACTCCTAGATGGAGTGCAACACTCGCTTGAAGGGACATCTCTTTTCCTACGTGGTGTGAGAGCTATTTTGCATATACTTTCTGTGCGATGCTGTTAATTTTTGAACAATGCCCTATGTCATTTGGATTAATAAGGATTGTGAATACTCATGTCTATAGGCCTGGGCTTGTGAAATGGGTATATGACAAAAAAAACTATATTCAGTGCAATAATGGATCAGGAATTGGATGTTTGAAGGTTTCTTTTCCAGGACAGTCACCCATTGATTGTGCAGTGATGGAGAATAATAGTCAGGCTACCTCACATGTCTAGACCCCATTTGTAGAGAATCTGTGGAAAACACAGGCTTAGAATAAAAAAGAAAGGGGACAAAGCATTTCATAGTATAGAAACAAAAAGAAATCCCTTCTCTCAGTTGGATATAGGAAACCTCCCAGATAAGCCCATACTAGGTACAACGGTGTCAAAAGCTGTGATATATTTATATATATATATATATATATATATATATATATATATATATATATATATATATATATATAATCTCGTATATACAGTATCTTGTACTAGCATTGGTTATAGCAATATTTTCTGCAGAATATTCATATCTTCTTTCCTTGCCACATGTTATGGAATAAAAAATGGATTTTATTTACAATGAGCATATTATTCCGAGATAAGTAATTGTGCTGCGTCTAGATAACATGAAGCGGTATGGAATTTCCCAATCAATACAACATTTGCCCAGGAAATTCCAAGTTCATTAAGCACAGGTATGTAAGTAAGTGTAGGTCTGAAATAAAATTTATCACCTTTATAATTAAGCATATTCTTTTTTTTTATGAATTTTATTGTCTGATTATATATTTTTCTTTATACAGTTAAGCAGGCAGCCATCTTGCCTGACCTGCTGTAATACCAGTTCCAGTGAATTGCTGTACAAGAGCCACCATCAACTGTTATATAGATTTGTAATTTGATTTTACTTAGAAATCCCAATCCTTTCAGTACTTATCAGCTGATGTATGTCCTGCAGGAAGTGGTGAATTTTATTCCAGCCTGACACAGTGCTCCTTGCTGCCTCCTCTGTCCATGTCAGGAACTGTCTAGAGCAGAAGCAAATCCCCATTAAAAAAAACCTCTCCTGCACTGGACAGCAGAGAGCACTGTGTCAGACTGGTAAGAATACATTACTTCCTGCAGGACATGCAGCAGCTGATAAGTACAGGAAGACTAAAGATTTTTAAGGA
The DNA here is from genome assembly GCF_027789765.1 of Dendropsophus ebraccatus. Taxonomy (NCBI): domain Eukaryota; kingdom Metazoa; phylum Chordata; class Amphibia; order Anura; family Hylidae; genus Dendropsophus; species Dendropsophus ebraccatus. Next base: position 33,340,316 of record NC_091458.1, on the reverse strand, counting down.
TAAATAAATTACACATGTGTATAACTTTCTGATGCCAGTTGAACTGATTTTTTTTTTTTTTTTTGCTTTTATTTTTAATTTTTTAATTTTATTCTATTCTTATCCTATGTGATTGTGTACTGTAAAGGGCTGGTGGAACGCTGTGTGCTGTGGTGTCACCATATCCTGTCAAAGTAGTTGGCTTTAGACTTAAAGAGGTTCTCCAGGGGGATAAAAACTGAAAATGGGAAAGAGTGGCTTAAAAAAGAAAATCCCATACTCACCCCCACCACAACCACTGCCATTGTGATGGTGCCCAGTCACTGCTGCTCAGTGCTTTCTGGTGATGTGTTAATAAGAAAATGACTGGTTGTCAAATTACTGGCTGCAATGGGTCACTGCTCTGATCCTGAACAGAGAGAAAGTCCCCTGCTGGGTTTATGCGAATGGGCTGAGGCCTGGACGGAGGCCTGTATAGCTGGCAAGAGAAGGGTGGTGGATGGTAACATGCCCTCAGACATGTCAACAGTCACTGATCTTACCAGTTCTCTGAGAGTGCGCTGTATTTCCTGGCTATCAGAGAAATTTGACTCGTTCGTTCCCTGGACTATATTGGAGCAAACAAGTCAGAATTGATTGACCGCCAGGGAGAGAAGCATACAGCTGCGCATTCTTATGGCTGCATCTCGGGATCACGATAGGTCAAAGGAGTGCGACCCAATGCAATCGGTAACTTTTGACATGTCTGAGGACAAACAGTATGGTGCATCAGCAACCTGCAAGTGCCAGGACTTACTATATATACTCCCCCCTGCATACACATGACAAAAAACTTTTTTAAAGTTAGGTTCTTAGCAAACCATTTGATTACATAGAGTGTACAATCTCACCATGTAAAAGCGACTCTGTACCCACAATCTGACCCCCTCAAACCGCTTTTACCTGCTTTTAATCCAAGATCTGTCCTGGGGTCCGTTCGGCAGGTGATGCAGTTATTGTCCTAAAAAACAAACTTTTAAACTGGCAGCCCCGTGTCAAACTGCTGTGGCCTAGAATGAATATTCATTAGGTTGGCACACCCTCTCTGTCCCTCCTCCCCGCCCTCTTCATCATTAGGAATGCCCCAGGCAGGTATTCTCCTATTCATCACCTGTGTCAGCCCGGCACATGGGCTGGATCGTTAAGGCACCTGTGCAGTGTTCAGACAGGAGAAAATGTTCTAGTGGCATTCCTAATGATGAAGAGGGTGGGGAGGAGGGACGGAGGGGGGGGTGAAAAGTTAGGCCACAGATATAACAAGCCACGGCCGTTTGACACAGGGTTACAAGTTTAAAAGTTGTTCTTTAGGACAATAATTGCATCCCCTGCCGAACGGACCCCAGGACAGATCTTGGATTAAAAGCAGCTATCTGATGGTACAAGTGGTTTAGGGGGGGGACAGATCGTGGGTACAGAGATGCTTTAAGGTGACCTCAGAGAGATGGTTCCTACACTGACACTGGCCTCTTCTAGGCTAATTTTAAGTCTACAACACTGGCTATGAAGGATCCAACTAAACTTAGTGTAAATCACCCAGAGGAGATGGGTGGAGTGCAAGCCAACAGGAGGTCGCCCCACACCCTACATATAGCACAATAAAAAAAAATAAAAAAAAGTCCAATACCACTGTTCACACTATGCAGGTGCAAAAATAGAAATTTGCAACAGGAACCTGTTGCCAAAGTGCTTACCATATAGTCTCCTCTGAGGATTTTTTTTAAAATAAGGTTCTTAGCAAACCATTTGATCAAATAGAGTGTACCATCTCACCACGCTAAGGTGACCACCGAGAGATGGTTATGCCTGAGCATATGTAAGAAGTTACTGCAAATTATGGTAATGCTTTAAAGTAACAAAACCATACAACTTTTTAAAAATCTTTTGAAATGACAGGTACACTGTTTACATCCAGTGTGCCCGCGCCTCTGTGTAAGTAGAAAAAGAAGTTCAATTTGTTTGTACTAAAAAAAAAAGCGTCCGTAACATTCCAGCGGGGTGCCAACCACTTACCTATAAATAACAATCAGGGCTTCTTGTTACTACTTGCACAGCTTAGTTAAGCCTGATGAGACTGATTATTAATTCATCTTTATTTTTCCCACCATTGGGGAATCTTGTTCATTTCTATTTCTGCTTGTATTGATGGTTTACTATACAGAAAATAATTTATTTCTAATTTCTGCTTACGTTTGTTAACGATAGCCATAGATGAACACAAATTCAGTTCCTGACACAGACAGAGGTGGCAGCAGAGAGCTCTGTGTCAGACTGGAGAGAATACACCACTTCCTGCAGGACATCCAGCAGTTTATAAGTAATGCAATATTTTTAAATAGAAGTAAATTAGAAATCTGTATAACATTCTGACACCAGTTCATTCAAATTCATTATTTTTCTTTCCTTTGGAGTACCCCTTTAAAATAATCTTCTATTGCGTTTAATGGGAAGCATTGAAAAATGTGGATAAAAGAGACAATCATTTTTTATATTTTATATTGTGTATAGTTTATTATTACTACTATTATTGGTCATATACTCATATACTTTTACGACCTGGACCCTTCTCTCACAGCACTGGAGAAGAAAGTTTAGTTCTCTCTTGTCGCCTTAAAGGGGTTATCCAGCGCTACAAAAACATGGCCACTTTTCCCGCTCTCTTGTCTCCAGGTCAGGTGTGGTTTGCAATTAAGCTCCATTTACTTCAATGGAACTGAGTTTGAAACCCCACCCAATCTGGAGGCAAAAGAGGGGGGAAAAGTGGCCATGTTTTTGTAGCGCTGGATAACCCCTTTAAGGTGGTGGTGGAGCTGGATCTAATTATGTGGCAAGCCGTGAGTTAACAATGTTATTTCTGGTCCTCCTGGGATTCTGCTTCAGAAAATGAATGTCATGGGAGGAACATTGTTCCTCCTCGCTTCTCCTGGAAGCTCAGCATCACAAACACAGCAGCGCTGGCATGACTTGTGAAAACCTTTTATCATGTAACTATGCTACGCGCTAAAACCCCGGATATAGTAAATCACAACTCATTACCCCATCATATCTTACAGTTTTACATTAATTTTCAAAGCAAAAATTCAGGTAAACGTAATATATTGTGTTATGCCTAGTACAGGGCCTAAGGGGGCCATGTATAACTCAAGGACCATTAAAGAGGGAATCCCTGCATCATGCACCGGCCCCTTAGGACATGCACGAGGCACTACAGTATATCAGTTTTATCCAAAGTATTCCTTTAATCTTGGCTGCTAGAAGATATAGTACAAGCGAATAGAGAAGTAGGGAGTAGGGGGGCCGAAAACATTCCTCCTAAAAGGGGGTTATCAGTCATGTATAGAATTTTCCTTCAAGCACAATGAAACACTTTCTCTATTCTGCCTTTTAAAGGTGTTACTATAGAAAATGCTGCTCGCCGCCTTATAATGTGCGGTATGTAACAAGGTGGAATGACTTAGTAGTTTTTAATGATCTATTATTGGTATAAAGCAGAAGAAGGAAACCTTGGCTCTCCAGCTGTTGCTAAACTACAACTCCCATCATGCCTGGACAGCCAAAGCTTTAGCTTTGGCTGTCCAGGCATGATGGGAGTTGTAGTTTTGCAACAGCTGGAGAACCAAGGTTCTCTACCCCTGGTATAAAGGAGTGAGGGACGCTGGGTTGTAGGATCAGTATCTGGCCCATCTGTGTTCTCAGTACCATGGACAGAGGACTGCAAGGAGACCTCTAGCTGGAGGTGGATTGGAAAGACTTCACTGTTAATCCTTCTACTAGCTGTTATCCTGTATTTGCTATTTTGACTTCTTTTTAGTCATTTTTAACACTTTATTGTATTACTTACTCCGCGTTAATTGAACCATAGCTATAGCACTGCAAATCTTTACACGGACGTATTAGAAAGTTCCTAGGAACTCTCATTACTGATAATCGGCTAGTGTAAAAGGGTCAGCGACCAGCCAAGGTACACGTTTGTTGGATTTCTTGTACGCTCATTTAAATTACTGTTATTGGCTGCTCGTTTCCCCTTGTAAATGGTGGATATGTGGCTCATAACAATGAAATTTGATGGCTGCATTAACGATACAGCAATTGTTTGTGCGGCCTGGCTGTACAATTGATTGAACCTTGTTTGCTGCAGCCCTTTGGTCTGTGTAAAAGGATCTTAAAGGGGTACACCATTATTTTTAAATCCATTGCTTTAATAAAGTTATATTTTAGTTTCCCATCCCCTGTTGTGTTCTAGTGACTAGTGAACAGCGCTATGCAGGGCAGGGTCCTGACACAATTGCGGTGTCCATCAGCCACTACAGTGATTGCTATCACCGCTCTCTCTGCTTTTAGCTTATCTAGCTGTCACCACTCACTGTGCAGAGACTGCTGGACATTGTGGTCACATTAGGCAGCCTCCCCACTGTGTATGGTATATAAGAAAATACAGAAGTAAAAATCAGCTGCTGTATGCCCTGCAGGAAGCGGTGTATCCTTTCCAGTCTGACACAGTGCTCTCTGCTGCCACCTCTGTCCATGTCAGGAACTGTCCAGATCAGAGCCCAGCACCCCCAGTGCACCGATATCGCCTTCCCTCAGTGATGTGCCACCTTTAGAATCAAGGAAATATTGGTGCACCAGGCCCTTCTCCAGTGCAGCAAACTGGACATTTGCATAAGTATAAACCATAGGAGGTCTCAGGAACCGGAGGAAGGGAGGAACAGACGGCACCATTACAATGTGGGTAGTTATAGTGGTACATTCACTTTAAAGTTAAACGTGACTCACAGGGTACAAAAGATTGGGAACCATTGCCATACAACATGAATGCCAGATCTTTAGGACAACCACAAAGGATTTATCTTTCTCTGAATGGCAGCTAAATGGTAGAAAATTTTTTATAAAGATTAGTTAGAAAGTGGTTTTATTGTGTATAATAAAACAATAAAGTGAGGAGGGGCAAGACATATAGTAAGGTGTCTCCTCTTGGGATAAGGAATTAAAAAAAAGTGAACTCTCCTGTCTGAGAATGAGTGTGTGGTGGTCTAAAGTAAACGACAAAACCAGGAGGTGTCGGTTCCCCATCATTGGTTTATAGCACCCAGCAAGTTCAAGACATCAGTGGAGTAAAAAGACACTGGGTAGTAAGAAAAACACAGCCAGGAAAGTTTTCTTCAGCTAAGCCTCAGCTGTAAGTGGCACGAGAACTGCAGAGTCATCTGTTTAGTCAGCATTGTAGCGCTTTACTTCAGACATGTATTCTTTAATTAAATATAATGAAGTGTTATTATTTGCCAGACCATGATGTTAAATGTTTCACTTTCTGCAACTCAAGCAGCAGCAAAGGTGAATGTGGTGTTTTTCTAATTGTTACTTATGAGAAATGTACTGTAGCTGGTAACACATTCAGGAGCCTGGAGCTTCCTTGAGAAGTGTACCATACTTTACACACAGTCCCATCACATTATTAGGAAGAGCAGATAATATTCGTCGTGTTGGGCTGGGAGTAAGGGCCCTATTACACCGAGCCATAATCGGCTGATTAACAATCCGTCAGCTGATCTTTACCTCTCCCCGCTCCTGGTCTTCTCTCCTGTGCTCCGCTGCTTCCTGGTCCCGGTGGCTGAAGCGTCTGAGCGGCCTATGATTGGACCTCGCGACGCTCCCGGCCTGTGGTTGGCTGAGCGGCGTGTCAGCTGACAGGCCGCTCAGACACTGCTGCCGGGAACCTGCGGAGCACAGGAGAGAAGACTGGGAGCAGGTAGAGGTAAGTTATCAGGTGTTTGGGCAAGGGTTGCATGGACATCGTTAGCAATGTCCATGCTACTGCCCAGTTATCCCTAACAGGTCCAGTAAATGAGCACCGATCTAGCAGATGGGCACTCGTTTACTAAAATGATTTGGCCGTAGTCAGCCTGTGTAATAGTACCCTGACTTAGTAAGGTCCTGGTAGGTGTCACAGGTACAGGGAGCCATGCTGACTGTATCCCACAGCTGCTGGAGGGTGTGTGGTGGAGGACACCATACTAAGTTGATTCACGTGTGGGAAATTGGGCCAGAATAGAGATTGATCATAGTCTTCCAACAAGCATTGGACATTTCTAGTCGTGTGACTGTTCACATTGGGGGAGATTTATCAAACATGGTGTAAAGTGAAACTGGCTCAGTTGCCCCTAGCAACCAATCAGATTCCACCTCTCATTCTTCACAGACTCTTTGGAAAATTAAAGGTGGAATCCGATTGGTTGCTAGGGGCAACTAAGCGAGTTTCACTTTACACCATGTTTCATAAATCCCCCAATTGTCTTGCTGGAAGGTCTTATCCACCCCAGGGATGACAAATAGTATATATGGGTGTATATGATCTGCCAGGATGGAGTCATACCCTTCACATGGATGAGTGGCCCAGAGAACATCCCTCAGACCATAACACTGCCACCATTATCTTGGGTTCTGATGTTTCTCCCCTGACACTCCAAACTCTATCCATTCAATGCAAAAAATGTGACTCATCAGAGAATGTGGAGATCCACATCTGATACTGCCATGAGAATTGAGGCCTTCCATGCCAATGGAACTTTAGCAGAGGTGAAGTGGCTTCAGAACACTGTTGGGTTTGTTGATCTGTTATATGAGACACCCGTTTCATTTTGGCAGTGAACTGCTTCCCTGTAACATGTCAGTCCACCCTTACGCACCTTTATAGTCAATGCTCCCCTTGCATATCAGTGGCACTGTGGTGCTCTTCAGTTTCCATGTCGCTTACTCGCAATGGTTTCTTCACCAAACACTTTCACCACAGCAACACGAGAACAGTTCACAAACTTGGCCTGAAAGCCAATAATTATCCCTTTTTGGAAGCATAATATATAACCCCTTTTACCCACTGGAAAAAAGTCTGTGGAGCCTCATAAATGAGTCTCAAAACACAGAATAGCCAGATATCCAAGCCATAGGGTGTAAGAAGACCACAAAACCACATTGATTATGAGTCTAAGGATGTGAAAAGTTAAATACAAAAGCCAGATATCCACCCTCAGACAGCTGTTTCAGGGTGCTGCACCTCATCAGTGTGTAATCCTACTCAACACTGATGAGGGACAACACCCTGAAACAGCTGTATGTGGAGGGATACCTGGCCTTGGTATTTTACTTGTTATATCCTTAGACACGTTAATGAAGCTCTGCTGACTTCCAAGGGGGCAATCCACCTAGCTTTTTATAGTCTTGAGCGCTTTAACAAGCGAACCACAGTGTCTTGAACTCGCAGTGTGAAATCCACTGTTATCCTGTTTGGACCCATCCTAAAGGGTTATTCCCATCTGCCAAATATTCAGTTCGGCACTGCTGGAGAGGGAGGGGGTTGTTGCTAGGACGTAGCAGTGCCGAGCTGCTCTCCGAGGTCCAGACCACCCGACTGGTGTCTCAGCTTAGCCACCACTTAGCTACAGGGATACCAACGGGGCCAAACTTAAAAAGAAAGCAATTTTGCTAATGCAATCATTCCCTATCACCTAACAAAAGGTAAGGGGATGTTAATAGTAGTATACTACTTTAAAAAGTATCACAATCCCACCCAAAAATGTTTGTCTATTGTACCGGGGGTCTTTACAGTATGCCGAGATGATGACACAGGACATTACATTAGAGTTTGGTTGAGAAGAAAGTGATAGCCATAATATGGAGCTGTACTGGCAGACACATTGGTTGTCACTACAAACCTATATTAATAAGTTTAATATATGATTTTAAACCCAGGAGGTTTCCTTTACGGTCTTCTAAAGCTATAGGAATTGCTGCATGGGAAACCATATGTTGTGCACCTGTGTAAGAGAACATCACCATATACAGTACAACAAGTGAGTTATGGTCATTAATCTTGTGCCTACGGAGCCGGCAGGTACATTTCCTCATTGGGTTATGTGTTGGCAAAAATATTTTTTCCATGTTCATAAAAAGTAAACTAAAATGGGAAGTGGAAGCTTGTTGAGATGTTTACAGTCGTGTTCTGGAGTTATTGGAAACCTGACAATTAAGTAGCAGACTTACCTCCACACTTCTGAAGTCAGCTGTGTCTATTTTATTTATTTTTTTAATTATGACTTCTAACTTTAACCCTTAATTTTCTGGATAGTTAAAATCTGACATGGGTAGTTTACTTGGTCTCCCTATACCCATGTGCTCATCTCTTGGGCTCGTTAAAGATGCAATGTCTGATGAAGCTCTATGAAATTCTCCCCAGAAGGGGGGTAGGTGGTCCAAAATTAAATTGGATACCCCACATGAAAATAAGAAGTATGTAATTGCAATTTATGTACATTGGCATGAAAGCTTGGGTAGTTATCTCAATGGATCTGATTTCAACATTCACAGATCACATATATATAATATGAGAAAACCTAAAATCTGCCTTGGGACAGATTACCTGACTTAAGTGTCAGATCAGCTGCCCATAGAAGTCTATGGAGAGAGGAGAGGGTAATAGGGAGAGGAGGGGGAGCAGGTGGAGAGAGTCAGGAAGCAGGCAGAGAGAAACGGAGAGAGAGAGAGTGCAGGAGCCTATAATGAGTATTAGATATTACCCCACTTCTGGATTCACACATTTCACTGCTCATCACAGCTCTATAATGTCCTCCACACTCCTGCTGCTCCTGAGAGTGTGCTATAGAAATACAGGGGAGCAGGATCTTCGGTTTCCTGTGTAGAGTGTATGGGAGACATCATAGGAGCTAATCTCCACCCACTAATTCAGGGGCAATTAAAATGATATTGTATGCAAAAGAAATTATAAAATCAGTCCAAACAAGCGTAACCACATTCTCGATAAAACAAAGACTTGGTTATTAATCTCTTAAAAATAGACAGAACATAAGAAAGAAGCAGTGATGGTTGATAAGACTTTCTTCTGAAAAAAGTCACCTACAATGACAATTATGCTTTTAAATAGTTGTTTTCTTTCTATATATTCTAGTAGGACATATGAATTAAACAACAGTGACACCTCTTCCCCATTCAAAGATCATCTCCTTTATTTCTTGTTTTCTGCAGATCACTTTTCAGCTTAGCTGTGTAGACTGGAACAGAGTAAGCTGAGTTATCTTTTTAAACAACAGGGAAATTAGAGATAGAAGAAAACTCTATTTTATTGGCCTTGAAAGTTGACATTGTCACATTAAGTCTTAGATGCCCAAACCAACTAGGTCCTGCAACAGTCATGAAAGATTCAGAGTTATATCTGTATTTACAGGCATGTTTTTGATTTGGGACACCCTCACCCAACACAACCAACTTACCATGGTCTATGACAGAGTACATGAAGATCCCGTAGTGTAGCTCATCTCATTTCTTCTGGATGACAGATGTTTCAATACACAATTGCCAAGTACATGAACTGCTGGAGACAACCACAAAATGGATTTTCAAACGGCATCTCGCTGATTCCAGTTCTTTTCATTAAATATTCTGATGACCGTTCCATCGTGAGGCAGTTGGAATTAATTACTTCTAAGAATATACTGAAATTAGCTCGATGCTTCTTCTAAGTTTGTTTCATAATAGGAACCAGGTTCTCATCATCTCAACAAAGAGACATCTGATGGCCACTGACACTTCTGAGAAGGCAAGCAGAACTGAGAGGTTACCTCGGATGGAATGTACTCACTTTGAAGGCTGGTTCACCACACATGAACAATACATAGGGCAGAACATCAGAATGTTGTGCCGAAAAGAAATTGTGCAAGGACCTTCAATGGCAGAAAGTGAAGTCCCCACAATATAACTATAAATACTTTGGTGTGTTTATTTCTGGGAAATGACCTAAATTTGAATCTGTTGAGTGTAATGGAAATTAACATTTTTTTGGCTGAATGAAAGTGCGTTGAAAAGACATTGAAGAGAATGTTATTAAATAAGCCTATGAAAGTCGATCTAAGAAAACACCCACAAAAACAAATGGTAATTGTGCCAAAGTAGAGTCTCCGAGTGGGGAAAAGTGTACGATTGCTCAAAGTAATTTATCTGAAAGTAATAGGGCTCATAGATAACTCAATGGTTCACAAGTCACATGTGGCTTTGGTACAATAGACCTTAAGGGGGTCATCTAGCCATTGCCAAAAAATAAAAATACCCCAAATGTAGTTAGGTATACTTATCAATTCCCCAAAGTGCTTTTCTGCTCAAAAAGTCCTGTTCCCAGTGTTCCAGTGACTCCATCGAGGTTTTTATTACAGCTGTCCCACTCCCTGTATTGCGAGCGGCCAACAGACTATGTTTTCCGGCATCTTTCTCTACAATGAGGGTTGGAGGAGGACACAGAGTGCAAGTGTCGTATTAGTACACAGCACTCTGCCATACGAATCTCCGGATATGATGTGATATCAATGGAGAGGGGGCGGGCTAAATTGCAATTGAACGCTACAGCCTGCCAGGCTCTGAGAAGGAGATCACTTGCTCCACGTCTCGGAAGGGAGGGGGAGCGAGGAGAGCGAGACAGAGTAGACTAGAGGAGCATTTTTTACTTCACTCCAAGGGATGAGTTCTAACAAAGATCATGGAAAAGGCGCAGATGTGCTAATACAATTAAATGGCAGTCTAAAATGTCTTTCTACAAGGTTTTTACTGCAATATATTTTTATTTAAGTGGAATACCCCAACTTTGATTTGCTTCCAACTTTCCTGCAACTTGGCTATTTTGTAGACAGTGTGAACGTTTGCAGCCCTGGGATCTTGGGCAAAGTCCATTCATGGAAAGACACAGACAAGGTTGCAGTCCAAACGTGGTAACCTCCGTAGTTTTATTGGCAGCAGGGGAGGTGCAATGGAAACAGGTACAAAATAACATAAACAGATAAAATAAAAACCTGCTCGTTTGAGCACTACCTAAACTGTGTTAGTTCTCTTACTATCACTATAGCAAATAAAAAAAAACACACACACACACACACACAAAAAAAACACCTTGCAGGAGACACAGTTGCCTTCTATGTGCAGCTTAGCAGATAAACACCTTTTTTGTGTAGCAGCCACACCCCCAATCCAGCTAGCTCTATAAAGGCCGGACAAACTGTGGCCTGGAACATGGGGAGTAGTCACCCACCCAACACTGACTACTCCCAGTAAGAACCGTCCCTGATCAGCTGACTGCAAAGAGCTATACTAAGTATAAACAAAGTGTCAACCACTTACCGCAGCTAACACAGCTGAATCATCCGCTCTTATTTTACCAAGGCCAGGTACCTCGGTAACATGTATCTGACCCCTCTTCACCAAGTATATGTGGAGAACCTAGCTGGAATATATACACCATTAAAGACCTTCCCAGCTGCTGTCTTACAACAGCCAAGACATAATGGTAAGTCGCATGACAGCAACTCACAGACAAGTCACACACGTTATTTTGGTTGCATGACTTGGATGAGACTTGCTGTTGCACGACCAAAATTGCTGAGTAGCCATAGCTTCCTATTCTTCCTGTTAGTGTGCTGCAGAGGATGATGGGTAGGAAAACAGAGAAGACTGTTGATAGAAAAAGACCACTGGGTCCATCTAGTCTGCCCTTTTAGTGTTTCCTTCTTATTATCTTAGGACAGATATATGTTTATCCCAGGCAGGTTACATTCAGTTATTGTAGATTTACCAACCGCATCTGCTGGAAGTTTGTTTCAAGCATCAACTACTCTTTCAGTAAAGTAAAATTTTCTCATGTTGTTTCTGATCTTTCCCCCAACTAACCTCTCACTGTGTCCTCTTGTTCTTTTTTTTTTTTTTTAAACTAAAAACACTTCCCTCCTGAACCTTATTTAGTCCTTTAAAGGGGTAGTGCGGCGTTAATCTTTAATTCACTAAAAAACACACATTACAAAGTTATACAAGTGAATGGCCCCCTTCCCCGTGTTCCCCCCACCCCGGAAGTGTAGGTGCATTATATTTACGTGTTCGCTGTCGACCCCGGCCGCCATCTTGTGTTGACGACGTCATCTTCAGGAGGCCGGCCAAACCGCTCCAGCCATCACACATGCCAGCCCCCCTCTGCCGCGTCATCAGCTTCTTAGCTGCGATTAGTGATAATGTATTGTTTCGTAACCCATAATGCTATTGAAAAATTGAACCTGATATTATTACATTGACTGAAAATACAACTGAAATGCAAGTAAGAAGAAAAAAAATAAAAAATCCAGGTCCCTAAAGGGGTTATGTGTCTGTGCAATAGAATAGCTATATGGAAGAAAGTATGTAAAAAACAATAAAGAAGTTATACTTACCGCTCCTCGCTCCTATGGGTCTCTGGTATCCCTCCCAAGACAATCCCTCCTCCACTTCTGAGACGGAATCACTGGCTGCGGCGGGGCAGTGCTGTCATCCCTGAGACGGGTCCATCTCAGAATTGGAAGTTGGGTAGTCTCATGGGGATACTGGAGGCCCATAGAAGGAAGGTGAAGAGGTAAGAATAACTTCTATTTTGTTTTACATATGTTGCGTTTACACAGAGCGATAATTCGCCCAATCGAACAATTAACAATTTCGAAGTAACAAGGTGTTTTTTATAACGATCAGCGTTTAGACAGAACAATAAATTGTTAGAAAAATTGCACATTACAATCATTTTAAGATCACTTAAGCCCATCTCCCACATAGGGTGAATCAGTGACTGTTTACACAAAGCGTTCTGCGCATTTTCAGTGGATGACCTACGACGATTTGAGAACTTGTTAAAAGATCACGATGAACTATTTATCGCTTGATCGTTCGCTGTGTTTACACGAGCCGATTATTGCTCAAATGTGATCGTTATCGCGGAAATTCGAACGATAATCGTTCCGTGTAAATGCACCAATACTTGCAACCATATAGCTATTCTTTTGCATAGATAACTCCTTCAGTGGGGTCATTAGGGCCTTAAACAATACATGAACCCTATGAATCTGCAGCCAGTACCCCTTAATAAAAAAAGTAAAAGTAAAATTTTAGGATTTTTTAAAAAAAAGTTAAAAAGGAAAAACTACAATTTCACATGGACATACAGTAAGTGTACAGGCCCTTTGCTGTGACACTTGATGCTCTGGGGGTCCTTATTTCTCCTGATCATCTTTGAGATGTTTCCACACCTTATTTGGATTCCACCTAATTTGGTAAATTCAGTCGCTTGAACAGGATTTGGTAAGACACAGCCCTGTCTATGTAAGGTCTCACACCTGACAATGGATACTGTATAAGAGCCATGAGGGGGAACGAACTGCCTGTACAGCTCAGAGACAGGGTTATATAGTGGCACTGATCTGGAGAAAGATACAAAAAACCTGCTGCACTGTTAGTTCCCAAGGGCGCAGTGACCTCCATAATTCTTAAATGGAAAAAAATTTGGAACAACACAACAAAGATCTAAAACCACCCGAAAGATGCCTTTTTGTTTTCTCTTTCTCTGCTCCAAGTTCTTTATTTGGTTGCTAAGAAGTGGCTTGGCAGACCCTCCATACACCGTGCTTCCAACATATTTAGCAAAAATGTGACATTTCTGAGACATTATTACAACATTTGTAATCCCACCAGACCGTGGAAGGTGTTGGACAGATTTATAAATGTCATGTACAGTAGGAAAAAAGGCCGCCTTTCTATTCTTGTTCCATTCTTGTTTTGCTTTCATATATTCTCCTCTCGTGTAAAGCTTGTCAGGAAACTTGCATAATATTTACACACACAACAATTTCTGTTTTTCCTGTAACAACCAATCAGATTCAAGATGACATTCTTAAATCTGCCACAAAAACAAGAAAACTTAGAATGAAACTCTGCTAGAACTTTCGTAAGAACAGTATTTGTGCATGAGGCGCATCATGTGATCCAGATCAAGTCCTACGCCGGTTTTAAAAACTCCGCTGAGCACAGCATTTATGTAAAGGTGTGCGCCGCTTCATAAATCCTATGTGCACCAGAGCCTCCCTGTGCACATGCAGTGAAATTTACACCAGACATTTTTTTGTGGCATCACATTTAACATAGATATTGTTAACCGCTTCATGTTCCTCCTTGCCTTCTAAGAGCCATAGCGCTTTTATTTTTCCACCTACAGAGCTGGTTGGGGTGTAATTTTTTTGCACCATGATCTCTAGTTTTTATTGGTATTATATTGGTTTAAAAGAAAAAAAATTGATATTTAATTTTATATAAATTTTTTCTAATATACAATTTAAAAAAATCAGCAATCCTGGTGTTTTTTTTTTTTTTTACACTTTTCGTGCAGGAACCATATTCCTATATTTTAATAGATCGGCCAATTCTGCACGCTACAATATGTATTGTTTATTTTTTTGTATTTTTAAAATATTGCAATATTTGCACAAAAGGGCATGCTTATTGCGGCATTTTTATTAGGATATTTTAAAAAAAATATGTTTTAAATTTTTTTTTACACATTTCATATTGCATATATAAGTCCATATATTGCATATATAGGGGACATATATATGCAATGCTATGATTGCATATACTGATGAATGCTAGGCTATGCCATAGCATAGCATTCATCAGTGTTATCGGTGATCTTTACATACAGTCTGCCTAAGAGCAGACTCTATGCAGAGATCGAAGATCCGACAGGACGAAGGAAAAGTGGCTTACCCCCGCCTGTCAGGACACGTGATGCCATGCTGCGGGAGTCCCAGTCAGTGACAGGTGCTTTTCCTGTCACTGATTACGTTTAAGGGGGTCAGTGCCAGGCAGCTGCATGATCGCGGCTCCCTGTTATTGGCTCCGGCACCGGCCACACTGATGTATCTGGAATTGCTCACATTGGAGCAGTCCTGTATACATTTAAAGCCCCTTCATTTCAGGAACATATATATATATATATATACGATCCTACTGCATGGGGCATGTTCAGTAGGAGCGTATATATATGCAGATGGACGTGAAGGGGTTAATAAAAACCTGATCCAGCGTGCTCTGGATCAAAGGTTCACCTTCCAACACTTTCAAGACAATGAGCCTCGATTACTAGGATACCATCCTTTTTTCCCATTCTGCCAGAGTTTATGTCATATTTTTCGGGTTTTTGGACTAAAATGACTGGTTGGTCAGGTTTGGGGAAATTCTGTGTCGCACACCATTAGTAAATAAAGCATAACACTACCGCCAAGGAAAATGGACATTAGTATGTCAGTCCCAATGATCCTTAAGCGTGTAGCCAAGACAACACAGGAGTGACTTTGAGTGCCTTTAAATGGCTCAGACAGAGAACTGACCTGAACCCAATCAGATATCTCTAGAGAGACCTGAAAATGGCTCCGACAGCCCCCATCCAGCCTGACATAGCTCGAGAGGGTCTGCAGTGAAGAATAGAAGACAATCCCCAAAAACCTTGGGGCATTATACCTGCCAAAGGGGCTGCCACTCATTACTGAGCAATGGCTCTGAATACTTACGCCAATGTAATAGTTTTAGTTTTTCCTTCTCAATAAATTAGGAAACATTTCTAACATTAAGCGGGAATGTATTATCTGTGGAATTTTTTTGCACAGCTGTAAATTATTACACTGTGCATATTCTTGCCTACCTTGTGCAAAATTTACTATTAGGCATACAGTACATGCATTGATAATGCTTGCACAATTTTTTTGCGCAATTTTTACCTAAAACAGCATGGCTTAAAAAATTTGCTAGAGGAATGATAAATCAGCCAAAAAAGGTAGCTACCGTATTTTTCGGACTATAAGGCGCACCGGACTATAAGGCGCACCTTCAATTTTAGCCTGATAAGCAGTCTAGGTTCATATATAAGGCGCACCGGACTATAAGGCATACCAGACTATAAGGCGCACCGCATTATAGTGTCTAAGTTTGAACGAACGAAAAACGTAAGTCACCTTCTGATCACAGTACTTACTGAGGCTCCTTACTATGTCACCTGCTGATCATAGTATTGTATTTACTGAAGCTCCTTACTATGGTGGCCGTAATGCACCATGCAGGATAGGCAGAATTCTGCCAGCGAGTCCCGTTGGCAGAATTCTGCATGGAGCATTGTGGCCACCATAGTTAGGAGCCTCAGTACAGTACAGTGTTGCTCTATAACCTCCAGCCACTAGGTGGCGCTATTAAATGAAAGTCTATGCCTGAAGCCTATGCCTGAGCCTGTATTCGGGCTGCGGAGAGTAGGGAGAGCGGTACAGCAGGACAGGCCTGCGGAGCCATGGGCTGGGAGCGCTGCGCTGTGCTGTGTGGCGGGGAGATGTGAGCTCAGCAGCCTATCTGCACCATGGAGGCCGGAGCTGTCCCGGTCCATATATAAGGCGCACTGGACTATAAGGCACACTTACAATTTCTTAGAAAATCATAATATTTTAAGTGCGCCTTATAGTCCAAAAAATACGGTAATCTAAAAGCAAGCCCCCTCGTGGTCCAAAAACTGAGGAAACTGTAGTGTGAACCCAGCCCTATCAAAAAAAAAAAAAAAAAGAGCACAGACCCATTGATACATATGCCCCTCTGATTTCACTTTTCCATTATGGGGTATTGAGTGCAGAATAATGTGAATTTATTTTATTTTAACTCAAGGCCACAACAAAAATAAAGCAATCAAAAGACTTTCTGAATGCATTGTAGATGTGAACAGATCTATAGAAAAAGCCAACTCTTTATCAGATTAGTTCTTACTCAAAACATTGTTTCTTCTGATTTATAATTATTTTTTTTTAAAGTCTAATTAAATTCTACTGTAATGAGAATGTCGAAAATGAGAAACAGAATTTGCAAATGTTTATCATACAAAACATTTTTTGGGGACAGTTCCTGGTCTTAGTTTTCATAGGAGGAGTAGAGAGGCCTCTACTGGGATGATCCTGCCAACTATGATGTCTTTTATAAGGTTGACTTAATCTCATCCAGATGCTCTTATAAATAAGATTTCGTAACTTCACAGGTCTCTTCTTCAGAAGTTTTATGATAACTTTTACAATGGCAATGTATAATTATGAGAAAGTCATCTTTGCTTTACGTAGAAGGTGACGGGACCTATAGACAGATATCTGACAGAAAATCAGAAATATGTATCGGGTCCTCTGAAAAATTTTGTTTTTCTTTATATAATTTTGCGAGATTTGTTACAGGATAAACAAATAACGAAGGATAAACAAAGGCGAATAGAATGTGTATTGAATTACACATTCGCAGAAATTGGCATGTCAGGCGCATTTTTCCTTTGTCATCATGTTCAAATGTGACAAAAATAATATAGACACTTTTCTGCCAAAGTATTTAGCAAATTGAAGACCAGGCCAGTTCAACCATTTCATAATAAATGCCTCCTAGTTAAGTATCGCACTTTTGAGTCATTTTTGTCCATTGTCCAGACGTTTGTTTAAACAAAACCATTCTTTTTCAAATGTTACATCGATGCTAAGCGCTGAAGAATTCTAGGATTTTATTATGCCACTGATCATAAAAGAAGTCTTCCATTACTCTACATGCCGTAAAACCGCAGCAATGGCCCTGTGTAATAGGGCCAGCGAACCAGCTGATGAACAAGGAAATGCTCCCTCATTGGCTGATCAGCTACTTCTCACCTGTGCCGGCTGCACATCTCCCTGAGTAAGGGCCAGTTCACACGGAGTAAAACTGGCGGAACTCTCCGCCGCAGAATCCCACCAGCCTCTGTGTCATACAGGCAGTCTATGGAAGGACACGCACCTCCTCTCTCCGCCTGGAAGAATTGACATGTCAGTTCTTCTGAGAGGAGAGGTGCGCGACCCTCCCATAGACTGCCTGTATGACACGGAGGCTGGCATGATTCTGCAGCGGAGAGTTCCGCCGCGGAATTCCCCCAGTATTACTCCGTGTAAACTGGCCCTAATATTAGATGTAACCCTAGGGTCACATGATTATTGAGTCATGTAATAGGCTCTGTAAATGAGCGCCCATCTAGGAGATAATATATATATACTGTTACGTATGCCACGTCCTGCCATGTCTTCGTCCCCACCTGTTAATGTTCAGATAGCTGTTGGCAGCAGGGTTAGTTTTGGTCCATGCCAGGTTTTTGCTGTGTCTGGTTTTCGGTGATACCTTAGCTTATTTACGAATCCAGCTACCCAGGTACTGGTTCTATTGGTTTCGTTCATGAGTCTCCAAACTGCAGCCTTCCAGCTGTTGAAAAAACTAATTTTCCATCATGCCTGGACAGCTAAAGCTTTGGCTGTCCAGGCATGAAGGGAAATGTAGTATTGCAACAGCTAGGGGGGCTGCAGTTTTGGAAGTTTTTCTCTTGTTCAATAGAATTCTGCATATTGAGTTTTCTGATCCTGTTATTGTAAGACATTTCCTTTCTATGCCATCCTGTGAGAATACTACTATCAGCCACTCATAACTAATAGTAAGTTGTTATTTGTTTTTGCTTCTGACATGATATAAAATTATATTGATATCTTTTATGACTGACAACTGGTTCCACTTTTTTGCCCTGCTATTCGACCATTAAGTCCTGGGGGTATCGGAGCCATTGTTTGGATCCAGTAAAAGTGAATGCTGAGGGTGAAGCTTGGGTCTAAAGACTAGCGGCCTATTAGTGTTATCACATATCCAAGTGTGTTTCTTACATTGCATTAGACTTCACCAGCACTTCTACTCCTCCCCCACAGAAAGAAGCCAATAAGTAAGCACTTTATTTTTTTCAAATTTGTCAAACACAAGGCCTCCCATTTTTTTCACACAGCAAAATAACGTCTGTCTTCGAGTATAATGTATAGGTGGTAGCAGAAGGTGCAGTGGTGCATGGTTTCTTTCATTGCCCCCATGTTACGTGATGCTCCAAGATTCGTGATAAGCCTACATACATATAGGACAGATTAAAAACCTAATAAAGCACATTTCTTAAGAATTAATTTTGGCTACAAGTTTCCTGTGAAAGATAAATGGATTGATATTGATATTGAGATGGGAATTACTCTAATCCCTTTCATTAAGACAAATTCCATTTAAAAAAAAAAAAAAGACTAAAAAAACCTCTTGGGTTCTAACATTTTAGATCATATACAGCAAAGCCATTGAGGACTGAAGCTGATGAAGAAAATGTGTTATCGTCAGTCAGAATCACTGAACTCCACTGACCTTAAAATATCCCATTTAGCCAACCTGAAAATACTGTTCAGAAAAGTGCCGGTGGAAGCATAAGAAATCATTACTAAGCGACAATGGTTCTATTGTGTATTACGAAAAGCTTAAGTCTATGGAAAGGACCGCCATGGGCCACATCTGGAGATGAGAAAGGGTTATTCTCTTCTCTATCCAGGTGCACAAGTATGCTGAACACTCCATTCACTGCTGGGTGATTGTGTCCCCGTTCTTGGGATCTGACCCCCAGTGATCAGCTTGTTATCCCCCAGCCTATAAACAGGGGGTAACAAGACTAGATGAGAGGACCCCTTTGAAATGTGTATTAGCAATCCTAAACTAAAGGGTTTTGAGGTGAAAAAAGGATTTTCCCGCTAAAATATCTATCACCTATCCATATATTTGTTATTTAAAGAATTGTCTGCACAGAGAATATTTTAGCTATGTGTCTGGGGAGGAAGTGATTAAAAAAATTACCTACACTCATCTTCCAGGCTCTTTCACCGCCACCGCTATTATGGCGCTCCATGCACACTGGTTGGTAGATAAGGCCTGCAACGTCCTGATCAGGAACCGTGAAGGTGCCATACAGCGGAGACAAAGCAGCATAATAATGGTAACAACAAGTGAGAGAGGTGAGTACATGTTGTTTTATTTTAATCACCCCCGCCCCGGGCACATACAGGGGGGAAAATAAGTATTTGTTACACTGCTGATTTTGCTTTTTTTTTTTCACCTACAAAGAATAAAGAGGCCTGTAATGGTAGGTACACTTTGCCTGTGAGAGATAGAATCTATAAAAAAAAAATACAAAAAAATCACATTGTATGATTTTTAAAAAATTATTTTGCATTTTATTTATTTAAGCATAAGCCTTATACGGTGCTAGCGAAGCGCTAGGCTTGGTAGTCAGCTTGTCAGGGAAACTTCTCCCAGGACTGTTTCCAGCCTTTCCAGGCACCATGAGCAGGGTGGCACAGTGTTAATGGCAGCTGAATGACAAGCCGACCATTGAACCTAGCGAATTGCTTCGCTAATTGGTAAATTTGCTCATCCCTAATTTTAGTGCATAAAATTAGTATTTCCTTCAATAGAAAAACATATTTAACATTTTGATTGTAATTACAGACGTTTCATGTAGTTCTTTGCACACATTGCAGCAGAGAGTTTGTCCTTCTCCTCCATAGAGATCTTCTCCAGATCTTTCAGGTTTCGGGGTTGTCCCTGGGCAACATTGAGTTTTAGCTCCCTCCAAAGACTTTCTATTGGGTTCAGGTCTGGACACTGGCTAGCCCACTCCGCAAGCTTGAAATGCTTTGTATGGAGATGCTCCTTAGTTGCCCTTGCTGTGTTTTGGGTCATTGTCATGCTTGAAGACCCAGCTAAAGCCCATCTCCAATGCTCTTACTGAGAGAAGGAGGTTGTTGGCCAAAATCTTGTATATATAGATAAATATATATATATATATAGTCTGGAGGGAAAAGTATAGTCTAGAGGAAAGAAGGTAAAGGGGGGGAACCTTTAAATATGTTAAAGGACAAATAAGGTGCAAGAGGGAAGTGTTTTTAATAATAAAAAACAACAACTCAAGAATAAGGGGACACAATCTGAGGTTAGTTGGGAGCAAGATCAGAAGCAAGCAAGAATATTACTGAAAGAGTAGTAGATGCCTGGGATAAACATATATTTATATATTTATGGTAAGATAATAAGAAAATACTAAAATGGCAGACTAGATGGACCACGTGGTCTTTTTCGTCCGACAATCTTCTATGTTTCATCCATCCTCCCTTCAATACGATGCAGTCGTCCTGTCCCCTTTACAGAAAAGCACCCCCAAAGTATGATATTTTCACCCACATGCCTTACGGTTGGGACTGTGTTCTTGGGGTTGTACTCATCCTTCTTCCTTTAAACACAACGAGTGGAGTTCATACCAAAAAGTTCTGTTTTTGTTTCATCCGACCACATGACCTACTCCTATGCCTCCTCTGGATCATCCAGATGGTCACAAACTTTAAACGCTCCTGGACATGTGCTGGGGTGAGCAGGGGGACCTTGCGTGCCCTGCAGGATTTTAATCCATAAAAGCGTATTGTGTTTATAGCAGTAATCTTTGATGTTGTGGCCCCAGCTCTCTTCAGGTCATTGACCAGGTCCTCCCATGTAGTTCTGATGTCATTCCTGATCTTTTTCAGAATTATCCATATCCCACAAGGGGAGATCTTGCATTGAGCCCCGGAAGATTGACAATTATCTTATATTTCTTCCATTTTCTAATTATTGTGCCTAGAGTTGTTGCCTTCTCACCAAGCTGCTTGCCTATGGTCCTGTAGCCCTTCGTAGCCTTGTGCAGGTCTACAATTATGTTCCTGGTGTCCTTAGACAGCTCTTTAGTCTTGGCCATGGAGTAGAGGTTGGAGTGTGATTGATTAATTGATTGTGTGGACATGTGTTTTTTTTACACAGGTAACAAGTTCAAACAGGTGCTATTAATACAGTAAATGAGTACAGAGTGGGAGGAGCTTCTTAAAGTAAAACTAACAGGTCTGTGAGAGTCAGAATTCTTGCTGGTTGGTAGGTGATCAAATTCTTATTTCATACAATAAAATTCTAATTCATAATATAAAAATCATACAATGTGATTTTCTGAATTTTTTTTTTTTTTACAGATTCTGTCTCTCACAGGGCAAATCACAGATCTCTCGATTCATTGCAGGTCGGAAAACGTGCAAATTCAGCAGCGCATCAAATTCTTTCCCAATGTACCTAAAAACTTTCCTGCCGGGACAACCCATTTAAAGATTTTCTGTCATTAGAAAAAAAACTTTTGTCATGTTTCCTGCAGTGAGATGGAGAATTCAGCAAGTTGGGAAGAGAGGAGCACAGACACATGCTTCTCTTCACAATATCTACTGATCGATTGGAGTCTAAACACCATATTGTATTCCCATACTTCATATATTTTTTCCCCACACTATAATTTAAAGGGGTTGTTTAGTGAAAATCTTTTTCTTTCAAATCAACTGATATCAGAAAGTTATATATATTTGTAATTTACTTCTATTAAAAATCTTAAGTCTTCCCATACTTATTAGCTGCTGTATGTCATGCAGGAAATGTTTTATTTTCAGTCTGACACAGTGCTCTCTGCTGACATCTCTGGCCAAAACAGGAGCTCTGTCTCGGTTTTTTATGAATCCCCATAGAAAATCTCTCCTACTCTGGACAGTTCCTGTCTCTGCCAGAGGTGGCAGCAGAGAGCACTGTGCCAGACTGAAAATAAAACAAGACTTGAGATTTTTTAATAGAAGTAAATTACAAATCTGTATAACTTTCTGATATCAGTTTAATTGAAAGAAAAAGATTTTTGCTGGACAACCCCTTTAAGAGGACAAGTTTGCATTCTATGTAAAATGATGTATGGGGATTATTATGCAGGTTTAGAAGTGATATATCTATTTACACTAAAGCAAGTAGACACTTTAGATGAAGCCACCTTCTTCCATTGGTCCATAGTCATTTTTTCGTGGTGTTACGAGTCAGCATTGGCACTCCAACCAGTATACAACTATGCAGTCCCATATGCAACAAGCTGCGAAACTTTGTGTATGGTGAAACCTTCCATCATAGCCGGCAGTAATTTTTTTAGCAGCTCTTCTGTGGAATCAGACTAGAGACTTTACTCTTCACATGCCTCAATGAGTCTGGGGCTTCTTTCATCCTATCATCTGTTCACTGTTCTGGGGATATTCTGACCCAGTCATAGTCATAGTTACTCAGATCCATCTTTCCTGCTTCCAACATATCAGCTCCAAGAACTGACTGTTTACTTGCTGCTTAATATATCGCGCCCCAACAGGCACCATTGTGACCAGATAATCATTGTCAGTCACTTCACCTGTCATTGGTTTTAATGTTATGGCTGATCGGTGTACATAGTAAGTTGGATTCTGATTTGAAAAGTAAAGCAAATATGAGAGAAACAGCTCGGGGATATCAGTCTCCCAAACCACAAATGTTCTGCCCAAATGGAGATTGTGGTTACTCAGAACAGGATGACTGAGGTTTCTGCATTTGTGTAATTTGTTATTACTGCAAATTACTTTCAACCAAAATGGAGAAAGATTAAAGGCTTTGCAACCAATTCTTTTATTGTTCCAATTAATCAAAATGGAAAAGGCATATCTATTTCTCCTTGGTAATAGACTACACATCCTAGCGGAGGTAATCAAAACAGCTTGGGCCAAAAATCTGCTCTCATTTGCTTAAGAAGAACTGGATTACATTTGCAGCACATTTTCAATGTGTTTAAACACTTTTGGCCACAAGGCAATGTGGCTTATCGGAAAATGTCCATGGTCTTGCTGGAAAGAGTGCTTTGTATAAATGTACTAAAATTGTGCAATATTTTTGGTGGATGTAAAAGTAACCAAGCTAATAGAAGGGTCAAATCTAAACGAGACAGTAACGATACACCAGATTTTCCACCAGGGGGTTCTATTTTCAAAGGGGGTACTCCAGTGAAAAAAAATGGTTTACAAATCAACTGGTGTCAGAAATTTATATAGATTTGTAAATTACTTCTATTTACAGGTCTTCCAGTACTTATCAGCTGCTGCATATCCTGCAGGAAGTGGTGTATTATTTCCAGTCTGGTATAGTGCTCCCTGCTGCCACCTCTGTCCATGTCAGGAACTATGCAGAGCAGGAGAGGATTTTTTATAGGGATTTCCTACTGATCGGGACAGATGTCTTTGGACCTGTTCTATTTTATGAATGTGTAACATTACTGAGCAGGCTCTGTGACCTGTGAATAGGTCATTTCACAAGGAGCTGCTATTGACTCATCTTCTGGTGTCACATGTTGTTGCAATGCCGTGCAGCTCACTTTACAGCAGCCTCCTCTTATTAAGACAGACAGAACAGGAAGTCTTAGCTTACTTTTAGTGCCAGTGGTGAGAAGAAAAACATCAAGGTTTCAGGATTATTTTATAATATAGAGTGAATATTTTAAATAAAATGTCACCAAAAATTCTTTAAAAACATGGTTATCATAAAAACATTATTTAAGTCACAAGTTATTTCCTGATGGCCCATTCCCTTTAAGACTGTCAGAAATCACTTCTCAGATATAGTATTCCTTTAACCCTATTGCAAACGTTTGTGTCACCAGCAAACAGACAAACCTTACCTACCAAACCTTCTCCTATATGACTTACAAACATATATAAAAGAATAGGACCCAGAACAGACCCTTGTAGTACACAACTTGTAACCAGTCTCTGCTCGGAATATAAATAATTAACAACAACCCTCCGATATCTATGCTTCAGACAACAACAAATCCACTGAACTATTCAGGGACTAAGCCCAATTTTCACTAATGTCTCTCAGCTGTATGAGAGTTTTTGCTGAAGTCCAGATAGGTGATAGGTTGATTCTTATCTGATGAGTTATCTTCTTTTTAGAGTTTTCATAATTTTTACTACTACAGATGTCAAGCTTACTGGCCTGTAGTTACTGGGTGCTTCTCTACTCCCTTTCTTGTGGATGGGGATGTGAAAAACATCTGATTTTACCAACATTGCTTTAGGATTCAACCCCTTTAAAGTGACTCTGTCCCCACAATCTGACCCCCAAACCACTTGCACCTTCGGATAGCTGCTTTTAATCTTAAAGATCTGTCCTGGTGTCTGTTCGACAGGTGATGCAGTTATTGTCCTAAAAACAACTTTTAAACCTGCAGCCCTGTATCAAACTGGGGTGGGCTAGAGTATCTGTGCCCTAACTTTGCACCACCCCTCCGTCCCTCCTCCCCACCCTCTTCATCATTAGGAATGCCACTGGCAGGATTTTTCCTATTCCTCTGTCGTAAACACTGCACAGGTGCCTTAACGATCCAGCCCATGGGCCAGGTTCTCACAGGTGATGAATAGAATACCTGCCTGGGGCATTCCTAATGATGAAGAGGGCAGGGAGGAGGGATGGAGAGGTTGTGCCAGCCTAATGCACAGATACTCTAGGCCACGCCAGTTTGAGACAGGGCTGCAAGTTTAAAAGTTGTTTTTTAGGACAATAACTGTATCACCTGCCGAGCGGACACCAGGACAGATCTTGGATTAAAAGCAGCTATCCGAAGGTACAAGTGGTTTGGGGGGGGGGCAGATTGTGGGTACAGAGTCGCTTTAATTCAATTTTTTTATATTACTATAAACAGAATACAGCAAGAATGGTTCATTGATCCTGTTTTATTAACTCAAAATGGTTTTCAGGTGTTCTAAAAATTTTCTTAAAATGCTGGAAATATTGTAAAAAAGAAAAAAGCAGACAAACTTTATCAATCCTCCATCATTCCCACTGCAATGTGTCCATTGTTCCCCAATGGTCTCTAATTACTGAACCCTCTTGTCATTGGGTATGTAGCCACTGTTTCCAGTAAATGGCTGCAAAAGTGACCAGCTACAACCATTGATTGGTTTCAGCAGTCCATAGGCAAAAGAAGAGACCAAATGGGAGCCAATACAAGCGGTGGGACTCCCTAAGGTCAGTATGACTGACAACCCCTTAAAAGGGTTATCCAGGGTTATTAAAAAAAAACGTGGCTGCTTTATTCTCAGAAACAGCACCACACCTGTCCTCAAGATGTATGTGGTAGTACAGCTCTACTACATTAAGGTATATGGCACTGAGCTGTACTACCACATACAACCTGTGAACAGGTGTGGTGTTATTTTGGGAAATAAGCCATGTGATATAGCGACAGCTCCTTGAATTGACATGCTTGTTTGTGGATAAATGGTTGAAATTCTAACCTAAATTGCTCTTAGCTACAGTCCTAACATTTTTCTTGCTAAAATAAGCAATAGATGCCTGGCTTATCTAAGATTACCAGATATGGCTTTTATTTCACTGTGGTATGGTAAGAGCAGATAAAAGTGTTGAAAAGACAAATATTTCTTCCTTTTTTTGTTAAGTAAAAATGTTAGTAGTGATGAAGGTATAAAGCTTAAATTATTCAGCACACATTTTACCGTTCATTCCGGTGCGAGTATGTAAACCCTTAAAGCGTGGTGGCCAGTTGAATACTTTACCTGTCCACTCTCCGGCTGCATCTGTGGGTCCCGGCTCCAACATCCCACTCAGCCACCCACTGATTGGCTGGGTGTCAGGAAGCAGTGAGCCACAGAAGAAGCTGGAGCGTGGACAGGTAATGTATGGTTTACATACTCGCATCGGAATGAAAATGTATGTGTTAGGAATATGACTTTGCGCTCCTTGGTCCGTGCTGGGCGGCTGAGGGAGCACTGAGTTTCTGTCTGTGTTTTTTGCAACTGTGTCTGTCTAAATTGTGTTCGAACTTACCAGCCACACCCGCCTTGCCTGTCAGACTTCTGGTGGTGCAGGGGTTACTGCACTGCTTGATCTGCTCAGCTGGGATCATGGCTGGTCCAATCAGCTGCTGGACCCAGTCTCTGATCCTTGGTAAATAGCAGCAGGCTCCTCATTTCCCTGCTGACTATTAGAGTTTACCCGTCTGCTTAGCTCCCTGTTCATTTACTCTATTCTCTGTGTGACCTTCTGCACCTGATCGACTATACTCCAGCTTACTGTTTTTGTACTACACTGCACAACTGTTGCTTACCTGGTTTGTCTGCCACCTCTTATTGTGTTTGTTTGTCTATCTGTGCTTTGTGTTCCACGTATCGAGAGTAGGGAACGCCTTTGTGGTTGTTCACAGTCGCCTCGCACTGTCTTGTCCCAAGTAGGCAGGGACAGTGGGTGGGGTCAGCTTAGGGCTCACTGTCAGTGTCTTGTCAGACTGCTTTTGCCATACCTGACTCTAACAGTATGAGTATGTAAACCTATACAAAATGACAGAACCAGGAATCGCAGCGGATTTTACTGTGCCACTTGCTGTGTGAAATCCGCTACCATCTGAAACGTGTGCACCCACCCTAAGGCTATGTTTACACAACTTAAGTTGAGCAGTAATCACGGCCATTGTTACAATGGCCATGATTTCTGCGGTACTTACATTGTGCTGCAGGCTGAGGGAATCCTAGCCGGAGTGTATACACATGGTATACACTCCGGCCGGGATCCCTAGCAGCGCAGCAAGAAACTGACATGTCAGTTTTCTGCGGCTTCTATTCAATGAATAGCGGCCGCAGAAAACCCTGTCAGTGCACACTATGGAGCGTTCGGCTCCGGCTGTTCGCTCCATAGTGTGCAATAGGGAGTTCTGATGTGGGCGGGCACAGATGCGCCCGCATCAGAACTCAGCGGCGCTATTATTAGTATTGAGCGGTCTTTCTAAACTGTTCGGGTTCAGCAGTGTTCCTGGAACCTGAACGCTCATCATTTGACTCCTGGTAGCTGGAGAAGTTTGATGCCACCCTAGGGAGTCCGTGAAAACACGGATACTGCCATTGGAGTCAAATGCTGAGCGTTTGGGTTCCAGGAACATTGCTGAAACCAAACAGTTTGGCAAGTCCGCTCAACACTAATAATGAGGACTAGGAAGATAGATGAATCTGAAGGCTCTTACTCCCTTCTATATGGTTGTTTCACAAACTATTGCTAATAATCTATATGTACTATAGAAATCTAAGGGTTGTTGTTAATGGAGTGTATTCTGAGCACAGACTGGTTACAAGTGGTGTGTCACAAGGGTCTGTTCTGGGTCCTGTTTTTTTTAATATGTTTGTAAATGACATAAGAGAAGGTTTGGTAGGTAAGGAAAGTGACATAGGAGAAGGTTTCGTAGGTAAGGATAGTGATATAGCAGAAGGTTTGGTAGGTAAGGTTATAGACATAGGAGAAGGTTTGGTAGGTAAGGATAGTGACATAGGAGAAGGTTTGGTAGGTAAGGATAGTTACATAGGAGAAGGTTTGGTAGGTAAAGATAGTGATATAGGAGAAGGTTTGGTAGGTAAGGATAGTGATATAGGAGAAGGTTTGGTAGGTAAGGAAAGTGACATAGGAGAACATTTGGTAGGTAAGGTTAGTGATATAGGAGAAGGGTTGGTAGGCAAGGTTAGTGATATAGGAGAAGGTTTGGTAGGTAAGATTAGTGACAGGAGAAGGTTTGGTAGGTAAGGTTAGTGACATAGGAGAAGGCTTGGTAGGTAAGGATAGTGACATAGGAGAAGGCTTGGTAGGTAAGCAAAGTGATATAGGAGAAGGCTTGGTAGGTAAGGTTAGTGACATAGGAGAAGGTTTGGTAGGTAAGGATAGTGACATAGGAGAAGGTTTGGTAGGTAAGGTTAGTGACATAGGAGAATGGTTGGTAGGTAAGGATAGTGACATAGGAGAAGGTTTGGTAGGTAAGGTTAGTGACATAGGAGAAGGTTTGGTAGGTAAGGATAGTGATATACAGTAGGAGAAGGTTTGGTAGGTAAGGATAGTGATATAGGAGAAGGTTTGGTAGGTAAGGATAGTGACATAGGAGAACATTTGGTAGGTATGGTTAGTGATATAGGGGAAGGTTTGGTAGGCAAGGTTAGTGATATAGGAGAAGGTTTGGTAGGTAAGATTAGTGACATAGGAGAAGGTTTGGTAGGTAAGGTTAGTGACATAAGAGAAGGTTTGGTAAGTAAGGTTAGTGACATAGGAGAAGGTTTGGTAGGTAAGGATAGTAATATAGGAGAAGGTTTGGTAGGTAAGGATAGTGATATAGGAGAAGGGTTGGTAGGTAAGGATAGTGATATAGGAGAAGGTTTGGTAGGTAAGGATAGTGATATACAGTAGGAGAAGGTTTGGTAGGTAAGGATAGTGATATACAGTAGGAGAAGGTTTGGTAGGTAAGGATAGTGATATAGGAGAAGGTTTGGTAGGTAAGGATAGTGATATAGGAGAAGGTTTGGTAGGTAAGGTTAGTGACATAGGAGAAGGTTGGGTAGGTAAGGATAGTGACATAGGAGAAGGTTGGGTAGGTAAGGTTAGTGATATAGGGGAAGGTTTGGTAGGTAAGGTAAGTGACATAGGAGAAGGTTTGGTAGGTAAGGATAGTGATATAGGAGAAGGGTTGTAGGTAAGGATAGTGACATAGGAGAAGGTTTGGTAGGTAAGGATAGTGACATAGGAGAAGGTTGGGTAGGTAAGGATAGTGACAGGAGAAGGTTGGGTAGGTAAGGTTAGTGACATAGGAGAAGGTTTGGTAGGTAAGGATAGTGATATAGGAGAAGGGTTGGTAGGTAAGGATAGTGATATAGGAGAAGGTTTGGTAGGTAAGGATAGTGATATAGGAGAAGGTTTGGTAGATAAGGATAGTGATATACAGTAGGAGAAGGTTTGGTAGGTAAGGATAGTGATATACAGTAGGAGAAGGTTTGGTAGGTAAGATTAGTGCCATAGGAGAAGGTTTGGTAGGTAAGGATAGTGACATAAGAGAAGGTTTGGTAGGTTAGGATAGTGACATAGGAGAAGGTTTGGTAGGTAAGGATAGTGACATAGGAGAAGGTTTGGTAGGTAAGGATAGTGGCCCAGGAGAAGGTATGGTAGGTATAGTGATATAGGAGAAGGTTTGGTAGGTAAGGTTAGTGACATAGAAGAAGGTTTGGTAGGTAAGGATAATGACATAGGAGAAGGTTGGGTAGGTAAGGATAGTGACAGGAGAAGGTTGGGTAGGTAAGGTTAGTGACATAGGAGAAAGTTTGGTAGGTAAGGATAGTGATATAGGAGAAGGTTTGGTAGGTAAGGTTAGTGACATAGGAGAAGGTTTGGTAGGTAAGGTTAGTGACATAGGAGAAGGTTTGGTAGGTAAGATTAGTGACATAGGAGAAGGTTTGGTAGGTAAGGTTAGTGACATAGGAGAAGGTTTGGTAGGTAAGGAAAGTGACATAGGAGAAGGTTTGGTGGGTAAGGTTATAGACATATAAGAAGGTTTTGTAGGTAAGGATAGTGATATAGGAGAAGGTTTGGTAGGTAAGGATAGTGATATAGGAGAAGGGTTGGTAGGTAAGGATAGTGACATAGGGGAAGGTTTGGTAAGTAAGGTTAGTGACATAGGAGAAGGTTTGGTAGGTAAGGATAGTGATATAGAAGAAGGTTTGGTAGGTAAGGATAGTGATATAGGAGAAGGGTTGGTAGGTAAGGATAGTGATATAGGAGAACATTTGGTAGGTAAGGTTAGTGACATAGGAGAAGGTTTGGTAGGTAAGGTTTGTCTGATGTTGATGACACAAACCTGTGCAATAGGGTTGATATTACTGTAGGTGTCAGTAATATGGAAAATGATTTAGCATTAGCAGATATGTGGTCCAAACTAAGGTTATTTCAAATGAAGGTTTCCAAATGTAAAATAATGCACTTACGAAGAAGGAATCCTCTATCCGAGTATCATATTGGCAGTTCACTTCAGATGAGAAGAATTTAGGGGTAGTGATTTCTACCAGTCTCAAAATTTGTCAAAATAGATAAATCAGAACAAGTTTTAGTATCTGACTATAATCAGTAAAATATATACAAGGTGATACATACCCTTTAATAGAATAAAAAGTACTTACCATTTCCCACAATACTACAGTCTCTAGAAGCCTGCTAGCTGACATTACACTTGCCACCCCTCCTTCCTCTCACACTGAAAGAGAGAAAGATTTAGGCCCCATTCACACATCCGTGTCAGTTTTTACTCTCAGGAAATCCTGATCAGGAGGCCTTAAGTGTCATCAGGAAAGTATCAGGATTTCCTGACAGTAATCCGTTTTTACCTTCAGGAAACCATCAGGAAAAAAATCAGTGCCCGTGGCTGTCGCGGGGGGGTTGACGCGGGTGGGGGAGACGTTTACAGCGGGTCGGGGAGGTCCAGGGAGTGGAGGAAGAGGCAGCAGGAGGCCGGGGCAGAGGCGGAAGGTGGTGCGGATGAGTGGAACTCCGGACGCTTTCCTGATATGCATCAGGAAAGCGTCCGAGGCCCGGGCGCTCCCATAGACTTCTATGGGGGCGTCCGGCCCGGATTTCCGGACGAAAATAGGACCGGTTCTAAAAATTCCGGTCCTATTTTCCGGAACCGAAAATTCCGGAAGGGTGTCCGTGTCCAATGAAAGTCTATGCGTCCGGAAATCCGTCCGGATTTCCTCATAGGAAATCCGGGTGGTTTTTCCGGACGTGTGAAGGGGGCCTTAGTGTTTAAATCAGTGCTAATGCTGCTGTGATCACATGATTTATTAGCTACCAAATATTCTATAGACATACAAACCACTTGTAATTCCCAGATTGGTTAAAATAGATAGAGGATTTTAGCTGTACATCTATCTTATCTAAGACAATTTCTGTTACTCTTCCATCTCTAGTACTGATCAGTGCTGCTGATGCTGCTGTGATCACATGACTTATTATTGGCTACCAAATGTTTTTATACAGACACACAAGCTGCTTGTAATTCCTGATTAGTTTCCCTATTGAAGTTATAGTATTTTAGATGTATGGCTATCTTATCTAAGGGCCCTAATACAATACGATTTTATCGTTCAGATTATCGTTCAGTCGTTTGAATCTAAGCGATAATCGTTCGGTTGAAATGCAGTTAACAATTAATGACCGAACGAGAAATCGTTGAATATTTAATAAGACCTGGACCTATTTTTATCGTTGCTCGTTTGCAAATCGTTCGCATTGAATAAGATGTCGTTCGGTCGTTCGCAGTAGTGACAAATGCAATAGCGAAGATAAGACGACCGCAAGAACGATCATAAGTAACGATCATCGTTCCATGTAAATAGGTGAACGATTTCAGGTCTTTAATTACAGATGTGCTTCATTTCCACCTGCCATATATGACCACTGCTGTAGGCATCAATGGGGTTTCATCTGTTATCTGGCAGTAATCTTTAAAGGGAAACTGACAGCATGAATATGCATTTATCCGTACTGACAGTTTCCCATTGCCAATTACCTGAGCAGTGCTGTCAGCGGTGCTCTGTGTTCCTGCATCTTCTTAAAAAATGTATTTATCCCTAGGCTGACAGTGTCACAGTGGCATGTCTATGACACTGTTAGCACAAGCCCCACATGCCCTCTGACTGCCCAGCTCTCCAGCCAATGCAGTATCCTCTCCTCCAACTGTCAATCATTCTGGAGGAGGCAGACGGCATCCTGAAAGTACTGCAACGGCTGGAGAGCTAGGCAGGCAGAGGGCATGGAGGGCGGGCACTGACAGTGTAAGGCTAGGTTCACACTGCGTTTTCAGCATCCGTTTAACGGATCCGTTATTTGCAAAAAATGGATTGCAAAAAACGGATGCATTTGTGTGCATCCATTTTTGATCCGTTTTTCCATTAACTTCCATTATAAAAAAAAGGATCAAAACGGATGCGTATTTTTTGACGCACAATAAAGTACTGTTGACATTACTTTTTTGACCGTTAAAAACGGATCTGTTAAATGGATGCTGAAAATGCAGTGTGAACC
Source organism: Dendropsophus ebraccatus (assembly GCF_027789765.1). Lineage (NCBI taxonomy): Eukaryota > Metazoa > Chordata > Amphibia > Anura > Hylidae > Dendropsophus > Dendropsophus ebraccatus. The sequence continues at coordinate 33,307,802 of NC_091458.1, read as the reverse complement.
TAGCCTAATGAAGAGAGATGCCACTATTAGCGCAGGTATAAAAAAGACAATTTTTAAGAAGATGCCAGATCACAGAGCAGTGCATGCGTACTGTCCTGGGCAAGCAGGGCAGGTGCTGACATGCCATTGTGTAACAGAAGCCGTACCGCACTCTCTTTGAATTAGGGGCCTAGTGATTAGGGGTTCCCTAACCCCACTCAACAAGTAGCCAGGAATCACAGCAGGAATCATGGATATATGCATATGCGTGCTGTCAGTTTCCCTTTAATGGACTGACATTTGATTACTTACAGTTTATTTAGCCATATGGATTAGATTAATGGTGGGGGATCCCAATGATTTTATGTGTAATCTGATTTTATTGACCACCATACAAATACAGAAATGACACAGCAGATAAAATGCGGCAGAAAGCGATCTGCAAGTCGCATGGCGTCAGGAAGGAGGGGGAAACAGACATCACAACCAACCCAGTAAATAGGCCCAGAGAGCGCATTGCTTCAGGGGATCAAGAACGAATAAGAGCAATGAATTCCTCCGAATCCACGAACAGGCGCCAAGGAAACCACACCTTTTCAAATTTATCAGAGCGATCGTGGGCCTCAGCAACCAACTCCTCCATTCTGCCACGTTCCCGGAGTTCACCCAGCAACTCCTCTATGGTAGGTACTATGGGTGTTTTCCAGTGACGGGGATGACCATACGAGCCACTGTCAAAAAATGCTGCAGAATCCCCTTTTTAGATGTGGCAATTGAGCCTGGTAGTTTTGACAGTAAGGTCAGCTGGGGAGAATTGGCAACAGTCCTCCCAGAATATGCAGTGTAAATACTTAGGACCTTGTCCCAGAAATCATAAATTCCCGGGCAAGCCCACCAAATGTGTAGCATGTCACCTGCCTCCGTCAGGCATCGCCAGCAACGATCGTAGACCTCAGGGAACATGGCATGCAAAGTTACGGGGCAATAATACCACCGGGAAATGATTTTGTAGTTCTTTTCTTTCGCCTTAGCAGCCATGGAAATACCATGGAAAAGTTCGCAAGTTTTCTGGAGAGACTGTGTATCAAAAGGTATTAAAATTGGATTCCCATCTATCAAAGAAGGAAGCCCTTTCAGGGTTAGCAGAGCTGACCAGCATCTGATAGAGAACTGAAACACTGTGTAAGATTGCAGAGGGAGAGACCACCAGATTATCAAAATCAGTGAGCGTGGAGGCATAGGTACCCCGTGGGAAAAGATCCCGCACGAATGAAACCAGTTGCCCGTATTCCAGCAAGGATGGCCCACGACTAGGGATGGTCCGAACCGAGTTCGGTTCGGGTTCGTACGAACCCGAACCCTCTGTAATGATTCTTGCTGTCTGCCCGCTCCGTGGCGGGCGGATCCTGCGGGAGGACCGCCTGGAAAACTGGGATACAGTTTTCCAGGCGGTGCTCCCACTGGGTCCGCCCGCTCCACGGAGCGGGCAGACAGCGGGAATCTGCTGCCGAGCGTTCGGGTTCATACGAACCCGAACCTCGGCAGGTTCGGACCATCCCTACCCACGACCCGTTGACTGAGCTTGAAAAGAAACCAGAGGAGAAACAGTATCGCCAGTCATACAATCTCGCATCCTGGGGATCCCAATGATTTTAATGGGATGCACTAACAACTTTATTTATATGGGGGACTCCCGAATGGACTCTTACAAACAGTTATACAATGTTGGACTGTTCCCAACCTCCTATGTAGACAGAGAAAGTGAGGAGAATTTTTCCTGATCTCTGAGATCGGTGATTTGAAGCTTTTTGTTCCCAGCAACAGTGGTGGTCTCAGAGTTAGCCCCCCCACCACCACCTAGCTGACTTTTATAACCTGCTTGATTAACAGGTTTTAAAATTAAACATAGGGTTGCCATGGGACAGCCCCACTGTAATCGCTGCATACGCTTATAATGAGAATTGTTTCTTTATATATAAGTGTTAAGTCTGCATTTGACTTGTTTATGGGTTTTGTTATAGAAATACCATAATACCCATACTACATGGCCCGGAAAAAACCCCCACATTTTATTATTTAGTGTTTTCCTTTTCCAACTTTCCTTAGTAAAATGGCAGCTCTAATCTGGTTGCTATGCATAACACCTATTTTTTTTTATTTGCATAGTTTTGTTTGTTTTTTTTTTCCTTTAAGAAATTCCTCCAAATCATCCTAATTGTTTAACATCTTAAACGTTTCTTAGTAAATTGCATTTCTTTTGAATTCCGCTCCATGTGTGGGTGGCAGCTACAAGTTTTTGTTTTTTACGCTGTTTGCTGTTTTCTGTACTGTTGACTACACAAACCACAACTAACCTATTCCATGTCTTACTGGCAGCGGATCTGTGAAATGACTTGAGGAAAGTGGAATGTGCTCAACCATGACTATAAAACTGCGGGATGGTTGGAATATATGTCAGTGTGTTGAAAGGACAAACATATTTTCATTTGGGCACTTTTGCATATTTTTGTATTATAAGAATAATAATGATGTTTGTGACGAAGTTGGATGTAACATAAATGGCTTTTCAGAAAAGTGTGAAACAGATTACCATGGGGTCAATGTGTAATCCAGGATCCTGCAAAATAAAAAAAAAATAGTGGGATCAGTTAGTTTCCTCATTCTATATGAATTCTGCCAAACTCTTACACAAAAGCCACAGAACACTCAATAAACTATAAATTTTGTGGGAAATATAAGAAACTGCGTAAGACAAAGCTTTATTATATTTTAACCATTTTGTAAGTTCCCTTTTTATTTTTCACATTTTTTTTTTTAGTAACCTTAACCCCTTAAAGGGAACCAATCAGGAACGGTTGTGCTGATTTGGTTCCCATCTACTGTGCAGCTCCCCAAGCATACCAGCTGCAGTGGTAGCTTTACATGGGGTAAAAGGGTGTTTTATTCCGGCTCACAAGGCCAGGGGAGGGTTGGCAACAAGTCATCTGGGCGGTGAGGCCACTTATGGGTCTCTCTGCCTGTCAGTCTTCCCCAGTCACGGGTGGCTTCCAGCCCAGATGACTATTTACCGCCCCTTTCCCGGCCTTGCGTTCTGGAACAAAACTCCTTTTCCCCCGATATAAAGCTATTGCTGCAGACATGGCTGGTATGCGTGGGGAACTGCACAGTAGATCTTCAGTATGCAGGTGGGAACCATATCAGCACAATTGTGCTGATTGGTTCCCTTTAGGCCCCGTTCCCACTGAGCAAAACTAGCGGAATTGTCCGCCGCGGAATGCCGTTAGCCTCCCGCTCATAATGGGAGTCTATGGGAGGCACGCGCTCCTGCCCTGTCCGCGCTGAAGAATGAACATGTTCATTTTTCAGCGCGGACAGGGCAGGAGCGCGCACCTCCCATAGACTCCCATTATGAGTGGGAGGCTAACGGCATTCCGCGGCGGACAAATCCGACACGGAATTCCGCTAGTTTTGCTCAGTGGGAACGGGGCCTTAAGGACCGAACTAGTTTTCTTTTACACTTTCATTTTTTTATTTCTCACCCTTAAGAGCCATAACTTTTATTTTTCCATGCCCCCAGGTTTAAGAAGGCTCTTTTTTTGGTGGAATGAGTTGTTTTTCTAATGGTAGCAATTAATGTATAGGTATAGAATGTATATAATATATTGAGAAACAAAAATAGTGAGAAAAAATGTAGTATGAACTTTAAACAAAAATGAGCTTCGCATTACCATATTCTGCCCTTCTTTAATTGTTCCATCGATGGGCCTTGTTTTTGTCTTCTGCCTTCTTGATACCTGACAAATAGAGATGAGTGAACCTCAAACATGCTCGGGTTCGTCAGAGCCCAGGCGTGTGGCACTTGATTCCTAGTGGCTGAAGAAGTTATATGCAGCCCTGAGGCTGCCTGGAAAATATGGATACAGCCACTGGTAATCAAATGCCGCACGCTCAGGTTTGGATGAACCTGAGTGTGCTCAAGGTTCGCTCCTCTCTACTGATGACCTACCCTGAATACTGAGCATGTCCTGCCAATCCTGACCTGTTACCTGTCCAATGACTACAAACTTATAGACTTTGGCCAGCATCCAGAGTGTTTTGCTACAGGGCTAGCATCCACCTATCCTGAGACTACTCATAGAGGTAGCAATGTGGCTGTCTCCTAAAGACCAGATCACTTACCATCCTCAGAAGTAGTCCAAAGCCAAACCAGTTGGGTGACATAGCATGTCCACACCTGCTGATCATTAGCCATTGCCAACAATTCTCACTGGTTTAGCATTGTGAGTTTTCCCCTGAATAGCATTGCTTCCAGCCACTCGCTGTACAGGGATACAGTTTCTGTCAGTATAATGTCCTATTATATAAATATGTATAGGGGTTTTAATGTTTTGGACCTTCTTTAGATGATATATTTATTTGTTTCAATCCTCTGATACGTCATCAACTGTGTTATCAAATACTATGCAATTAAAGTAAATTTACAGCAAATTTTATATATAAAGGCTGATGTTAGGGTATGGTAACCTATGACTGTTCTGGAAAATTGTCAGATAGCCTTCAGAACCTAGCTAAGACCTGGGGCTTTCCCATCATAAAGAGAATCCAGGTGACCAGGTGATGTCCTCATACAATGATGATGATGTCTAAATGATGTCATTACCTTGTAGACTTTCCTTTACCTGTGGCAAAGAGACTATTCTTTTCAAATAAAGAGGTTTTTTTGTATCCCCCCCCCCAGCAGCCAGTATATAAGTTACAAGTCTCACCAGTGCCCCTATTGTTATGGCCCTAATAAACGCTAAGCTTGCAAAGTTTACCAAGTACAGAGGCAGATGTTCTATTCTGTGGTTCTTCGCTGTCAGACAGGATGTTCAGCTACATGTGTATGTGTATTTCATAGGCAATTGAAAATTGAAGGCGGTTCAATAGAGCAATGGAATCTCATATCTAAGCTGATTCCTTAGCATGTAACTCCAGTGTATTCCAGGCATGACTCTTTCCCACCCTGCTCCCTCATTGCATATCATATACGGATTAGAGACTGACAAGGGGGTTTACCGTCAAAGAACAATCTACTTTGTAAAAGACGGTGTGTCTCCATACACTGTTTTCTGTATTATAGGTTGGCACAGGAACAGTAACCTGTACACCATATAAGCCAGGCTCTCACTAACACTTATGCTGGGCATTCCATAGATAATCCAAGTATGAAATGGCCTAGAGAGATTCTTTGTAGGCTAACCAATATTAAACCATATGAGTACAAGTTAATATATTGTATATACTTAGAGAATGAATAGATGGATAGTCTTCAAACATTTGGCAATAGAATACAGAAATGTTTCTCCAAAAATAAATTTCAGGTATATATATATATATAATATATATATATATATACATATATATACACACACACAAAATGAGGTTAACAGGGAGCAGGAAAGGTATTATTACTCCTCACTCCCCTAGGCTCCATTTGCACCCTGTTGTCATATCGCTCTTTAAATGAATATTCCCATCCCAGCTTGTTATCATGTATGTATAGAGAATTAACCCTTTGAGGACCAGGCCCAAAAGGACCCAGTGGACCGTGCAAATTTTCATTTTTGTGCTTTCGTTTTTTTCTCCTCCCCTTATAAGAGCTCTAGCACTTTCAGTTTTCTATCTACAAGGCCATGTAAGTGCTTGTTTTTTACAGGAATAGTTGTACTTTGTAATGGCGTCTTTCATTTTACCATAATATGTATAATGGAATCCCAAATATATTATTTATGAAGATATAAATTGGTGACATTGTAAAAAACAATGCAATATGGGGGGTTCCTGTGGCTACGTAATGCACTATATGGTAAAAATGACATGATACCATTATTATATACTATATATACATATATTATATAGGTCAGCCGGAACACAACCATATGCAGGTTTACACAATTTTTTTAATGTTATATATATTTTTTTTTAATGAAATCCTTTTTTTTTTTGCAATTAATTATGAATAAAATGGGCCTATTGTGGCGCTTATAACGGTTTTAGTTTTTCACCTACGGGGCTGTATGTGTTGTCATTTTTTCCGCCATTATCTCTAGTTTTTATTAATACCATATTTGTGACGATCAGACGTTTACATCACTTTTTAATACAATTTGTTTATATATAATGTAACAAAAAATCTATAATCCTATCGTTTTTTTTCCCTCTTTTCGTGTACGCCGTTCACCGTTAATGGTGACGCTTGTTATATTTTAATAGATCGGACAGTTACACACGCTACAGTATATTATATGTTTATTTATTTATGGGAATGGGGGAGGGGCTTTGGGGCATTTATTAAAACTTTACTTAACTTTACTTACTTTATTTAAACTTTTTACTTTTTTTTATACACATTTTAAGTCCCCCTGGGGGACTTTTACATACACTTATTACATTACATACACTGTACAATGCTATGCCATAGGCATAGCATTGATCAGTGTAATGGGCGTTCTGCTCATTGAGCCTGCCTGTGGCAGGCTCAATGAGGAGAAAGCCGATCCGACCGCACAGAGGCAGGTAAGAGACCTCCAGAGTGCGCTTCATGGCTCAGGACATACCGGTACGCCCAGGGTCATCTGGGCACAGACTTCTAGGGCGTACCGGTACGTCCTTAGTCGTCTAGGGGTTAAAGGAGTTATCCAGCACTACAAAAACATGGCCATTTTCTTCCAGAGACAGCACTACTCCGAGTTGGGTGGGGTTATGTAACTCAGTTCTACTGGAGTGAATAGAGATTAAAGGGGTATTCTGGGAAAAATTTAAGGAGGTCATGGGGGGTCCGACCTCTGAACCCCTCAGCGATCTCCATGCCGGGCCCCACCGGCTCTGTTATGAATAGAGCCCCAGGTTGGCACGTGACCCTGCGGCTCTATTCTTTTCTATGGAGTGGCGGAATGAGCTGAGTACACCAGAAGAGCACTGTACTCTTTCCATCGCTCTATAGGAATAAATAGAGCCACGGGGTTGCGTGCCGGTACACAGATCGCCGGGGGGTTCAGAGGTCAGACCCTCATGACCTCCTACTTTTCCCCTATCCTGTGGTGCCGCTCATGGTAGCTGCATAGGTGCATTGAGTGCTCCACTCATTGGGAAGAATAATTGTGCCCCCATTCTCAGGACTAGTGAAGGTCCCAGTGATCAGACTTCCAGCGATCACCATGTTATCCCTTATCTTATGGATAGGAAATAACAAGCTAAAATTGGAATACCCATTTTAAGGCTCCAAGCCTTATTAGGCCTAAAATCCTAATAGCTGCCAAGCCATCACCTACATTCAGGACCTGCACCCCACTGTAGACATTGCTGCTATTTATTACTTTCTGTGATAACAGCTATCCCTGGAAATACCTGGGTGTCAAACAGTAAGAAAATGGAGTGAAAGACTTTTGGCCTAGAAACCTACTTCAAGGGTCAGTGCTTCTCAAACCTTTTCTTCTGGAGCCTCACCCAACAGACAAAATGATGCCTGGGCCTCACCAGACTGACCAAGAGAATGCTGGGCCCTCACCATCTATGATAGAAGTCCATGCAAATATAAAAACTATTGCTTAGTCTACCCTCCATTTGTGTCCTAATCTCTGTATAACATGAAATAAGTACAAAATGAGTCAGTAATGTTCCTAAAGCAGAGATTGTTGCAGTCAGGGAAAGGACTGGGCACTTTTGTGAGAACTGCCTTCCTAACTGTGCCTCACCAGCAACTATGGGGCGCCTCACTGGTGAGGCCCGTCTCACAGTTTTAGAAGCACTGGTCTAGAGAATATGCAGACCCAATTCTTTAGTTCTGCATATATCTCAGGGCACATCTTCGCTCTTGACATTTGCTGCTGCTTGTTGGATTTCTACAAATATCAAGCTTTTGCTTTCACTAGTGTTAGGCGAACTTGCCAAACTGTTTGGGTTTGGCAATGTTTACCAAACCCGAACGCTCGGCATTTGATTACCAGCAGCTAAAGAAGTTGGATGCCACCCTTGGAAGTCCTGGAAAACATGAATACAGCTATAGGCTGTATCCATGTTTTCCTGGCAGCCCTAGGGCGCCATCCAACTTCTCCAGATTCCAGGAGTCAAATGCAGAGCATTCGGGTCCGCTTAACACTAGCTTTCACCACAGTGCAGGAATATTCTTCAGTGAGTTATTTCATGTTATCCTAAGTTTCTGGCCACCTTTTTTTTATCAGGGCACACCAACTAACATCCCACCTGGCACTACAATAGGGTGTGCCCTGAGGGAACTACTACTTAGGGCTATATTCCACGGGACGATTATCGTTTAGATTATCATTAAGTCGTTTGAATCTAAGCGATATTCGTTCGGTTGAAATGCAGTTAACAATAAACGACCGAATGAGAAATCGTTGATCGCTTAATAAGACCTGGACCTATTTTTATTGTTGCTCGTTCGCAAATCGTTCGCATTGAATAAGACGTTGTTCGGTCGTTCGCAGTAGTGACGAACGCAATAGCGACGACAAGACGACCGCAAGAACGATCATAAGTAAAGATTAATGTTCCATGTAAATGGGTGAATGATTTCAGGTCTTTTGCAATTGCGGTCGTTTGAGATTATTTATCGTTAACGATTATACGAATGATAATCGTCCCGTGGAATAGGGCCCTTACACTAACGAGTGGCCTTCTATATAACCAAACCAAATTACAGAGTGTGGAATAAACCTGGCACTCTGGCTATCCTAACTGTGGTCCGTAACCACAAGGCCCAGGCAGCCTGCAAGCCCTTCCCCCTTCATGGCACTTCCCTGTGTCCTATGCACCCATTTCCCCTTACCACAACAGACCTAAACACAATACACTAAAAACATCTTTATGGTCAACTCAAGCATCAGATTCTGCCAAGGAATGATGCCCAATCTTCTATCTCAGATTGTATGGACACCAAATCCTGTTTGCTTCCAGGCTTCCCCAGTGTACATCCAGGCTCAGCAGTCTGTGAGCTTATACTAAGACAACTTGTTTTGAGGTTTATAGATACTTCAACAAATTTGTCTGACACATGACAACTCGTGATACACAAATAACATGAATTTGGCAATACGTGTAACTAATTATAACGTTCATCTTTAATTCCCTACATTCTTCACCCCCACAAGCAATTATATCTGGAAGGGGTGTGACACAAAGATTTTAGATCATGGTTTATGAAAAGGACGGCATTTGCACAGGGTCACATTGTTTCTGCTTTATTTAAACATAAAATTTTGGGTGTGCTTCTTAATTCCGATATATGCAACGTCAATGCATACCAGCCTGTGGGTGGGTACACGCCAAATGTTGATGTATTTCCATGGGTGGAGCCTTCACACCTCCCAATCTGTACAGACAGGAAAAGACCACTATACTAGTGTACGAGTTACGTTGTCCTTTGCCAGTCACAATTTCTACACTTAATTCTTCAGCAAATAATATAATACTTTGTTATCGTCACAGAAATATTCTGCTTTGTTTCGGATTTCTGCTTGTTTGACTTGGCTATAGAGAGCTAATATTTACGGTTATAGATCTCGACTGAACTGAATAAACAGAGTTATTTTTTTTTTCTTTCAAATGAAAGTAATCTCCAAGATTTATTTTTTTTACTATAATGTGACATTTAGCTATAATGTGTATCTTATGGACAAAAATCTCTGATCTATCCACCTCTAGTATCTTTTACAAAGTCTTTAGCCTCTTTTATCCCAGGGATTTATTGGATATTTAGTTAAGCACAGCAGCTGTGATAGATGCCAATATTTCATTGAAGCGGGTCACCCACAATTAAATGCAGTTTTAATTTTCCAGGATGACTGCGGAGCATTCCTGCTTTTAAAGAGTCTGTCATCTCAAAAATGCATCCCCATAGTTTTGCCCAGCAAAGAGGAATGAAAATAGAAGAGATTTTATATCATAGCTCTATGCTGACTATGGCCCACATCTACTAAGTGCTTTACTCCTGTTTTAGCCTAAATTGTTGGAATTTGCACGGAATACCCAAATATTAACCACATTGATGGCAAAAGAGCTAATCCTCGGGTAGATCCACAGCAGTGCAAGTTGCGTATCTGTGGTAAGAATCTGAGAACCAGAAATTCTACAAGAACATATCCTAATGTTGAGGCCACATGAGCAACCGACTACATGTGCCAATATATTACATATCAGCCATGTTATTATCTTCTGCTTTTATGGTTATTCACTGAGTTGCAGTAATTTTATTATTTTTTTCCATGCCTGGGTTAAAGGGAAACTATCAGCAGGTTAGAAGTATCTATCCTGCTGATATCTCTCTATAGGACGCAGAGCGCTGAGGATAAATGTAAGTTTTATACCTCTATCCTCTGCCCCATTTCCATATGCAAATATGTTGTTTTTAGTGTACTGGGAGCAGGACTACTGTCCCCCAGTGCACCCATTCCCCCCAGCAGCCGGGCTATATTTGCATATGGGTTAAACTCCTAATACCGAGGAAACAGCGTTGAAGATGGAGGTAAGAAACGTTATCTGAGCTATCCTGCAAAATTACAACCCCCAAGACTACATCCATTGGCCATTGATCTCTAATCATTGGCATATGCTTTTGCTTCTAACATTTGATACAAGCTTGTTTGATTTTTTTTTGCATTGGTCCCACTATTCTGCCCTACCATAAGTCCTGGGGGTATTTGAGCACCAGGGCCCATTGCTAGAATCCAGGAAAGGCACATAGACTTTGGAAACATAGAATCCATATAACAAACCCATATAACTCTCTTGCACCCGTTAATTTAAAAAACAATTTTTCTTCTCTGGAGAACCCCTTAAGGTAAGTTGTGAAAAAAACACATTCCTGTCTGGACCAGTGGTGTAGCTACCATGGAGGCAGACCACGAAAGTGCTATGGGGCCCATGGGGCAAAACACGTGGCCTGCCTCCATGGTAATAATGGGTGTCCCTTCCAGCACTTGACCAACAGCCCCCCCACCACCACCACCACAGACAGTGACAGGGCACCCTGGCACGCTCATCAACCACTAGTGCTACCGTCCTATACCCCCCCCCCCCCCCGACCAGTGATAGTGTGTCTGGACACGGCACCATCCACCACCTTCAACCCGCACCCGCCAGTGCTCTGTTCTCCCAGCTCCCCAGTGGCATCACTGGGGATCAGGTAAAACAGAATGCCATGGGACTGTGCTAGGTCATGTGAGTTTGGGGGAATAGCGAGGCCCCATGAATCCTAGGTACGCCCCTGCACTGGATGGTTGCCTTGTGGTCTCTTCTAAACTGATTACAATAAGATAGGTCTCCTGGGCCTCATGCTAATCTCCATCCAGCCTGGAAAGCTAAAGCTTTGTAACAGCTGTATGGCGGAAGGTTCCCCCATCTCTGCCCCAGATTTTCAATACAACTACTACATGAACTGTTCAGGTCCTAGAGACAATGGGGAGAACAATCAGAAACTGGCCACTAGCAAAACAGTTTATTGCCCATAGCAACCAATCACAGAGCTGCTTTCATTTGTGTTGTAATTGGTTGCTATGAGCCACTAGCAAAACTGTTTATTGTCGATAGCGACCAATCACAGGGCTGCTTTCATTTGTGTTGTAATTGGTTGCTATGGGCAACAGGGACAGCCTCTCTATCATTATTACTGTGCACTTATATATACAGCATGCAAGCAGTGCTCTTTAGCTCCAACTCCCATCATGCCCCGGGAGTTGTAGTTGTGCCATAGCTTAGAGAACACTGCGCTGAACAGCGGTGCAGCCGTCACACTGTTACGGTCCTCCAGGTGAGCGACTCCTCTCCTGACAGCAGCAGCAGAGCGCGCGCCGCATCACCTGACCCGTCCGCCGTGACGTCACCCACACTCACAGGTGACTGCTTCTCGCGAGAACTCAGCGTCCAGTGACAGCTGACACTTCCGGGAAGATGGCGGCTTGGAGAACGGGACTCCCTAGTTTTGCTCGCAAATTGGTGGCCCTCGGGGGCCCTGGGATACGGATAACGTCAAGGGCGACACGAGCGGCTGGCGTGGCCCTGGCCGGTGCTGGAGCGGTGTATACTGGGCTGCTGCTGGTGAAGAAGAGCGGATACCGGAGCCCGGGAGTGATGCGGGTGTGCGCCCAGGTGAGTGCGGGGACGGGACTGTGCTGTTCCGGCTGTGCCCGTGTCACCATAGCTGTATACAGGAGGCTCAGCAGCTGTGGTGGGACTACAAGTCCAAGCAAACCCTCCACCTCTTCTGTAGCAGTCTGGGGAGCCCTGTGAGGAGAGGCTTATAGTTCTCTCCATTCATGTTCATTATAGTATCTTGTATCTGTAATCTATCAGAGACCATGGGACTGTAAGGTGACTGTGACCACCCTCCAGGACCTGTGGTGACACTACAACTCCCAGCATGTCCTCACCACCTTTGTTGTAGTGAGTCCACAATAGAAGCAACTATGGACATAGTCTTGTATGGACTGTTATGTGTATACAGCTCCTGTGCAGACATATGTGTTTCCATGGTTACACATACCAAAACAAACCGTCATGATACCTTCTTCTCTATTTCTAGTGTGTATAGGGAGGAACAGTATGTGACTGGACAACTTCTGTGCCCAATCAGACTGGTGTCAGTGCTAAAAACCTGCACCCATTGACTTCAGTGGGAACTAGGGAAATGGGCTGCAAAGAAATGACATGTCACTTCTTTAATTGAAGTCAATGACGGCTTCAGGTGATCACTGGGGATATGACGCCCTTATGGTGCGTTTACACAGAGAGATTTATCTGACAGATCTTTGAAGCCAAAGACAGAAACAGACTATAAACAGAGAACAGGTCATAAAGGAAAGAGATTTCTCCTCTTTTCTAATCTATTCCTGGCTTTGGCTTCAAAAATCTATCAGATAAATCTCTCTGTGTAAAGGCACCCTTATTCTTGCCTTGTTTAAAGTGACTGTACCACCAGGCCCAGGCAGAAGCACTGGAGGAGGGCTGACTCACCCTTAGTGGGAGGAAACCCCAGCCCCTCAATGATAGGGTTTCCATTGATTCTAATGGAGTCACGTCATGGAGGGGCTGGGTTTTCATCCCACTAAGGGTGGGTCGGCCCGCCTCCAGTGCTTCTGCCTGGGCCTGGTGGTACAGTCACTTTAAAAAACTCATTTATCAATACTACCAAAGGGTCTATTTACACAGAAAGATTATCTGCTAAAGTTTTGAAGCCAAAGCCAGGAATGCTTTTGAAAAGAGAAGTCTCATTTCTTTATGACCTGATCTGTTTATAGTCTGTTTTTGGCTTTGGCTTCAAATCTTTGTCAGATAATCTTTTTGTGCAAATGGACCCTAAAAGAAGAACTGACTTTATTGCTAATAACAACCACTCAGGCTCCTATATTATATATTCAATGCCGCAACTTCCCCAATTTTTTGCACACAGTTTTGATCACTTTTCATTTGTGTTTGACCAGTATTTCAGAGCCCTAAAGGAATTGACCAGCTAATCTGTGGGGTTCACAACAACACATGGAAATTAGTATTCCCACACTTGCACAGTGACATTTTGCCTATTCACTATGGACCACATTAAATGGGTATAAAGAAAGGTACCTCAAGCAAGTCCACGATATCTTCACTTGTATTTAACGTACACAATTTAATTAAAATATAGTGAAGTGGAGTTGCTCGAGTCACCTTTCCTCCAATGGTGAGCCTGGTGAGCTCGCACTTTCTGTGCATCTGGTGGAGCGAATTTTGGGCAGGTGCCCAGTATATTTTGGTTTTGTGCCACAGTACATTGTCTGTGGGAGGGAAATGGTTAATCAAATGCAGGTTAGGACTTGGAGCTGGTGTGAAGATTTTTGGTACCATGAAGGCCCTATTCCACCAACAGATCTGACGACAGATTATCTGCCAAAGTTTTGAAGCCAAACCCAGGAGTGGATTTGAAGAGAGGAGAAATCCAGTCTTTCCTTTATGACCTGATCTCTGATTATAGTCTGTTTCTGGGTTTGGCTTCAAATCTTTGTCAGATAATCTGTCCTCAGATCTGTTGGTGGAACAGGGCCTTGAGTTTCAAAGCTGTTGCTGAAATTTTGGATAAACTAGTTGTATTACTATTGTACCTGTTCATAGGTAAACAATTGCCATTATTTCAATATAACGGCCGTTGTTCTAAAATAACAGCAAATATTTGCCATTAAATGACGGCCATCCACTCAATTTCAACATTATGTGAACAGATCCTTTCTGTGTTTTTAATCCACTCCTGGTTTTGGTTGCAATATGAGGACCACAATACTGACTGAAATATACGTAGTGTGAACCCAGCCTTAAAGTTTATGTACCATCAGGCCCGGGCTGAAGCACTGGAGGTGGGCCGACCCACCCCCAGTGGGAGGAAGCCCCCCCGCGCTTCTATGATATAGCTCCATTGATTCGAGTGGAGCATCATAGAAGGCCTGATGGTACATTCACTTTAACGAACTTCTGATATGTCATAGCATCATTTTAGAGGTTTTTATCGGTTTGGGTCCTCATGCTGAGACCCCTGCCGATCATTAGAACAAAGGGGCAGACACCTGCGTTCTTCTGAAACAGAGAACCATGTCGTAAAGGACATTTGGGACATTGCTGAACACTATCCTCGGTTTTGTTCCAGCCTAAGGGTACAAACCCACTTGACGTATTTGCTGCGTGAATCAGTCTTAAAAATAAGCAGGCAAAACGCAGGTTGGCTTTATACGATTGTTCTGCGTTAAAATACGCAATTGCGTATTTTTGAAGCGTGAAGCTACATGCGTTTTTCGCACAGGTTGTTAACAACTGATGCTTTGCTAACAACAAGCTTCACGCTTCAAAAATACGCAATTGCGTATTTTAACGCAGAACAATCGTATAAAGCCAACCTGTGTTTTGCCTGCTTATTTTTAAGACTGATTCACGCAGCAAATACGTCAAGTGGGTTTGTACCCTTATTGATTATGTGGCCTTACTTTTGTCTAAATTGACTGGGCTTTGCCATGTGCGCAGCATTACCAGGTTTCCTTATGGGTGTTTTTGATCATAAAGGATCTGATGAAGCTTGGGAATGCTGATCACATGGCAAAGCCCAGACAGTCATTTTAGACAAAACACAGCGAGCGATTAAGCGACAAGCAAGAAATTGTCCATTTTGATCTTTCAACATGTTCTCAAATGTTGTTAGTCGTTCACTGAAAATTCGCAATTCGCTTTGTGTAAACAGTCTTTTACCTATTCACCCTATGTGTGAGATGGGCTTAAGCGTTCCTAAAACGAACACAATAACGATTTTTTCAAACGATATATCGTTCCGTCCAACTGCTGATAAAAATATAAAAATCACATCTTTACTTCGTGATCGTTAATCACTTGATTGGGTGAATTATCGCTCCGTGTAAAAGGACCATAAAGCACACCAGAAATGGCAAAGTAAAGTGGCTGACAAGCGATTGTTACTTTTTTTTAGGGGTTGGGCATACTGGTGCTAGTTTTTTTTTTTTTTTACTTGCTCAACTTTATTGACTAGTACTGTGCTGTCAGTAAAAAAAGAGCGGATTTACTGAAATATGAATGCAATACGGATGTCCAATCTGTAATTTTTAGTGGATTGTGCGGGAGGACCCTACGGACTTGAAAGCAAAACTGAACATGTGAATAGGGCCTAAGTCTAAAAAACGGTATATAATGTCCTGGTAGTGAAGCAGGATTTCTCCCTTCCCCCACACATGATCCTTCCTCCTCTCGGACCTCTATTCCCCCTCCTCAGCTGGTCCTCCGTGTTTATTATCGCACTTGTTTCATGGATATTTCGAACTGTTGGGTCTAAGGATCAAACTTGCCGCGTCATAAACATAGAAGTGGCAGCTGCTGCAATAATCCCTGTGCTACCAGCTTAATAAAGCGCTGGCCTAAATCTTTCTGTTTTTATACTTCAGTTTGATACATGAGATGCCGCAGTTTAGGGATATTTTGTGCGTTTGTTACTTCATGTTTCCATGAAGTATCTGAATGTATTTTCTAACTTTGGATTCTGAATAATACAAAGTTACCTTATTTACGGTTATCCTCCTGGTTTTGTTTAACTTATTCTAAGAATTTTTAAGTCCTTGTTTTTTGTTTGGCGTATTATCCTTAGGATAGGGGGGAATGCATCATTGTTTTACATATGTCTTTTGACATGGAAAAGTCATACGTAGAGATGAGTGAACCTGGAGCATGCTCGAGTTCATCCAAACACGAATGTTCGACATTTGATTAGTGGCGGCTGCTGAAGTTGGATAAAGCCCTAAGGCTATGTGGAAAACATGGATACAGACAATGACTATATCCATGTTTTCCAGACAACCTTAGGGCTTTATCCAACTTCAGCAGCCACCGCTAATCAAATGCCGAACATTCGGGTTCGGATGGACTTGAGCATGCTTGAGGTTCGCTCATCTCTAGTCACACGCAAAAAATGTTTTCTGTGGCTAGTAAAGTTGTGTGATGCATCTCTGCAGCTGTGCTAAATTTATCATGATCCATGCGTCATTTTGATAAATTTGTCGAATGGAAAAGATACTTGTGTGCCCTAAGGCATAATATAAATACAAACACATAAATAGATTGATTTTCTATCCTTGATATAATCCCTTTAAATTCCCTTACCTTTCCCACCAGTTTTAAAACTTCACATTTCAGAGGTTTGTGGGAATCCATGAACATATAACATATGTATACTGCAGCCCCTTTATATCACTGTGCCCCGTCTCTCTAGGATCACTGGGGGTGACTCCCAAGCCTTGTAAACCCCGTACATTTTATTATTGTCCGAGTGAGTTGTCCTATGTGTTCCGCCCGTGGTGGTTCCTGTCTGTCAGTACATCTACAGCTGGGACACTTTAATAAGGGTCTCCTGTCAGGCGGATCTCACTACATGGATAATTTTAGATTTCTCTTGTCAACAGTGGAGGTGGCATTTCACCTATGTGATATTTTGTGATGCTCCTAGAGGTTTCTGGCCCTGATGGTTTGTAAACTAAGTGCTAATATGTTATAACTGTTACGTACCATAAAAAATGTTTTTAAGCTAAAAAAAATGGCCTGTGTCCTGAAGTTCTAAAGAGCTGTTAAAGGGTTCTTCATGTGTTTTCCCTCAGGATATCCTCCTGTCGGCACACGTCCATCATTCTGATTGATCCTCATTTCTAGTGATCGATCTCAGTGCACCTTTTGCTGTATTGCAATTAATCCATATGGACGACCATTGAAGTCCTTACACCTGGGGTTTATGTAACGTGCCAGCTTCCTATTTTTGGCTGATTTTGTATATCTCTGCAAAATAAAGATGGTTGGGGATAAGCAAATCTCTAGCACGCCCGTGTTCTTCTAAACCTAAACATGTGACTTTGAGGACCGGTGGCTGAAGAAGTTAGATACTTGGGTAATATGGTAACAACCATAGGCCGTAGCCATGTTTTTCTTAGGGCTGGTTTGGTGATCAAAAACGCTGGAGTTTTGCTCATCTCTAATGATGTTGTACCGGGGAAGCCCTTGTATGAGTTGCAGGTTTTCCTTTCCTGTGTCGTTTGGTTGAAGGCCATCTTTACTGAGGGCAGTCCTTGTTATCGTAGGCCGCTTGTTTGTGCTATTATTACAGCAGATGCCGATGACATAGTTGTGAAATAACTGTGGAGGGTGTGTCCCGGGCCGCTGCCGGATACATTACATGAGCTCGCAGCAGCTGTGGTATTATTAGCCTTATTAAATATGGCGCAGGGATCGATTAAACATGCGGTAAAAGGGACACAAGTTGGCCTGCTTGTTTTTATAGGACCAGAGCGTTTCCATAACAGCAACATTGGAAATAGTCAGTATGCTTTTACTGAAGAATTATGTGCACTGTGGGCCAGCGGGAAGAAATCCAAAGGTCTAAGGGCTCTATTACACGGGACGATTATTGTGCAAAAAATCGTTATATCTTTCAAATTTAAATTATAATCGTTCTGTGTAATTGCAGGCAACGATCTAAAAATCGTTCGTATATTGTTGATCGTTGATTTAGATCTGAACCTAAAATTATCGTTAATCGTTCGCTAATCATTTGCTGTAATTCCACATTTGTTATCTCAAGTTCCGTATTTTTTCACTAATCGTTCAGTGTAATTGCACATTGTTCATTGTTTGGCTGGGATCAGAAGGAATAAACGGTCGTAGTAACAATTGTAACTAACGACCATCGTTCTGTGCAATATGGTGAACGATAGTAACGTTAGTCGTTAATCGTTAAAAATTGCTCTGTGTAATAGGACCCTTAATCACCAGGTTGGAGGCAGGAACACATAATAGAAAGTGTGGGGGGGGGTCCTCAACATAGAGTTTACAAAGAGAGTCTCTACAACCTGGACTTTCATTATTTAGAAAGCCCACTTTTTTTTTTCAGCACAGTCTTATCCTTTATTTCACATGTGAAGGTGCTGCAGGCAAATCACTTTTTTTGCAACTTATTTAGGGGGAACTCTAGTCATCTACTCTGGACAGTTCCTGTCATGAAATTACAGTGCAACAAATGTATTAAGAGACGCATGCCTTGTAATAAATGTGTTGCCCCTGTGACTGTCCGTGCACCACAGATTGAAATGTTCACCACTGTAAGTTTGCTGTGGACAAGCCCACTTTATGTTATGTGGTGACCGCAGCATAGAAGCCTAATAAATAGAGTTGAGTGAACTTGCTGTAAGTTTGTATTTGCGCCAACTTGAATGATTGGCATTTGATTCCCGCTGCCCAGAGCTGCATCCATCTTCAGGTTGCTGGATTCAAATGCCGAGTCGGGTGGTCTCCGTAGGAACTGTCTATCCCTGTTTTTGCATGAGCGCTGTTACTATGTCGTGATAGATCCCAGGAAAGTGTGGTAGTTTTATTCTGTAAATGGTGTTTTGCTATTACAAAACATTGCAATTTGGAGCATTGCCTATACTTAATCATAAGCATAATTTTAGGCCTGCCATGTCCATTGCCTACACACTACGGCAGAAGTATTGTAGACTGAACCAGTATGTGGCATCAGCTACACATGTGGTGTTCAGTAAAATGCCCATTAAAATCACCCATCATTGCCCAATTTTTTATCTAGAGCTGCACTCACAATTCTGCGGACTCCCGAGCTGAACTCTTCTACCTCCATGTCTGTACAAAACATACAGTGGGAAATGAGCAGTAACCTAATATAAGAAAGCTGAACAGGGCTAAGCTGTTAGGGGCGGCTCTGTCAACAAGCTGTTGACAGGCCCCATTACAAAACAGCAGAACTATGAATGCAGATCTGGAGTATCAGACTCGGTACGAGATAGCAAGCATTTCCAGAACATTTATGTTTTATGTAGATTGATTCTATATTGGTATGCTAGTTTTACATTTTACTTGAAAATTTGCACAGCTTTAATAAGAAACAAAAAAAAAATGGTCGCCAGGGCTGTTAGAGGCAGACGTCGGACACATTTACATAGCGATGCACTGGATTTCATTAGGCTAGGCCCCCACCCTCCCGGTTACTAAGAAGGTTTTTGGACTCTTGTAGCTTTTTGTTCCCTGTGATGTGAGGCTGATAATAAAGGCCTCGCAGGCAGTAATCAGCGGCGCTCCTCCCCGCTCTGATTGTGTCTGTGATACCGCTGTAGACATGCTGCACCGGCCAAAAACCTTCCAATCTTTGATTTAAAGTGTTGCAGAAATCTTACCAGCCCCGCCGAACTGTAAACAATAAAATAGTCAATCTGGGAACAGAGAGCATATATGAATCCTAAAAGCCAGTGATTAAAGCTTTTATGGAGCAATGCAAATTAATTGCAGCCTTTGGGGTTTCGTATGTGTTGGACTGGAGCGTGAAATGAAAAGGATCTGTATTAGGCTGCCAGTGCCAAGTCATCAGTGAACGTATTAGAGGAGAGGGGTAATGAGAAGTATACCAATGTCCCACCCGGTCTGCACCACATCACTTTCAGTTTACAACTTCACTTCTTGTTTAAAGTGTACCATGTCAAAAGTTTTGATCGGTCCGTGTCCGAGTGTTCACACCCGGACTGATCACAACTTTTGACTTGTATCTATGACATGTCAAAAGTTTTCCACTTTTAACTATTCTGTTTTATATTTCATAGGCATTGCCACCAATGTGTATTGTTCAAATAAAATAAAAAAATTAAACTTTGCAAATCATTTTGAATAAATTGGAAATGCTCTGATGCTGGCCCAGTTAAATATTTCACAGCCATATTTCATTGCCCAACATCTAGATATTACACATTTATTACCTTGCTTGTCTTGACTGAAACCCTTGTGTACTTTGTCACCAAAATAAAAAGTGTACCTGTCAATTCAAGAAAACTTTTGACATAGATATAGACATGTTTTAAGTTATCAGTCAGGGCCTGGACTCTGAATAGAACTGATCAGGCATGTCATGTGACACAGCGTCGGGAAAGGAATGAGCTGAGTGCGGCTTCTCCCGGCTCGTTCTTGTAGTCGGTCAGGGTCTGAAAACCAGGACCAATCAAAACATTTCACATTTCTCTGACATGTCTTTTAACGTACCCAACACTGATCGTTGCCTTAAAGAGGTACTCTAGAGCAAAACAAGTGTTTTAACAACTGGTGTCAAAAGGTTTTGCCAATTTGTAAATTACTTCTATTTGAAAACAGAATTCTTCCAGTACTTATCAGCTGTTGTATATCCTGCATGGAAGTGGTGTATTCTTTCCAGTCTGACACAATGCTCTCTGCTGCCACCTCTGTCCATGTTAGTAAAGCGGTAGAGTATAGCATGATAACTTAAAGTGTACCTGTCGTTTATTTTTTATTTTTTTTCCAGAAACCAATAGTACAGACAATTTAAAGAAACTTTGTAAATTGGTTTATTAGCCGAAAAATGCATTTTTATCGTCAAAAAGCAGTTGGAAGCTCTCCCACCTGTCTTCATTGTTCTCTATGGAGAGGGGAGGGGTGGAGGGAGATGAGGCACCAAAACAGGACAACAAAGAGTTAATTTAAAGCTACATCACCGGGCTATCTCCTCTGAAGTCAGTTCTGACCTGTCTGACCTCTGAATGGAGGTTTTCACACAGTTCCCGCTGTGTAATCCTTTGTTCTTTGCTGGCGACTAATCTCCCTCCTCCCCCTCCCCTCTCCATAGAACAGACAAGGGCATGTCTGATGCAACAAGACATGATTTCCTGATAATGAGCAGTGAATGAAAGAGAGGAGGGGGGGGGGACCTGGGGAAAGTCTTTTTGAATGCAGATAATGGCGTATTTACCCATAATACAATGACAGCGACACTTTAAAGGCAGATTCTCTTCATAGATGCTTCCAGCTTATTAAAGGGGTACTCCAGCGGGGGGGGGGGGCACTTTTTTGTTGAGACCGGGGAGGAGGTTGCTGAGGGAAAAGACATACACTCACCTCCCTGGTTCCAGCGGCGGGTCCCGCGTCGTGGCGCTCCGGTTCCCGGCCGCTTCCTGGTGTCTGTCGCGGGTCCGAGATATGACGTCTCAGGTCCGCTCAGCCAGTCAGTGAAGGAGGCGGGATCCATTTCAAGTCCCCTCAGATCCCGCCTCCTTCTCTGACTGGCTGAGCGAACCTGAGACGTCACGCCGCTGGAAACGGGGAGGTGAGTGGACGTCTTTTCCCTCAGCCACCTCGTCCCCGATCTCAGCAAAAAAGTGCCCCCCCCCCTGCGCTGGAGTACCCCTTTAAAGAGAGTTATGAAACCAGTATAAAACAGCCCATCGGTTTCTTTCTGAATTCTGTTTATCTGGCCACTACAACTAGGCCGGATGGGTGAGGGTCCCAGAAGCAGGATCTGCCTCTCTTAGATATCCGTAATGACAGTATTTTAATGAAACAACTACCATAGTGTCAAAGAAGTGGGATGGGAAAAGGTAACATGCCTGGTGACAACATTCATTCTTTAGCCCTACATCCTAATCCTTCTTGCATGTCTCTTATATTACTGACTGCCCTCTCTTGTATAAGCGCCTGTCACTCTTTTATCTACAACTTATTGGACTACGAGGAACACTTGCTGTAGGCAACAAATGAAACCATATGACACGGCACACCGTATGTCTGTGTGCGTCGGCATTGTATGTGACCCCTCAGTTTTCCTGGTAAATTTCAAGTATCACATAATTTAGCTTTGCAATAGAATCTAATTGCATTTTTCCAAATTTTGAAGGCAAATGATCTATTAGTTTGTATGAGCTCACATATTTAATATCCACATTTGTCAAATATGCTTAATTTGTGCCCACATACTCCGATTTAATTCCTTTAACAAAAACACATGTTTTCTGCAACTCGATACGTTTGAGCGCGGAGTGTTTCTAATGGCAATCCTCTAATGTTTCCCATCTGTCCGAGGATCAACGGGAAGGTATCCGAGATTTTAGACTAAGCATGTCATCCACCACGCCACTGTTGTGATCTGTAAGGTTATGTCAATTGATTCAAAGCAGGCCGCTCGCGAATAATATGTTACATTAATAGAAAAAATATAACGGCGATATTAAAACCAAAACACCTTTATATTACAAACATCTGTTTTATGATGGCCGGCGTGGGCTTCCCTCCAAACACGAGCTATAGAAAGACAAATGAACCGGGCCTGGAGCCAATAAAACATGCTAGGTAATGGTGAGCCACGTTGACGGGTCACTGTCCTGCAGTGGCATCAAGGAGGTGACATCCCCATTAATATCTGAAATAAAGGGTCTGCTGGTCTCTATCTTGTACTGTGCCAGTTCTGCGCCCGCCCTGGTAATAGTCTAATGGGGTCAGTCTGGCCGCCTCCTTACACAACATTTGCTGTCTGGTAGAAGAAAGTTCAGCCTCCTCTTTGGTTTCGTCATGCACCATACTTTTTCTGCCAGATGAGCCATATCCACCTATCTATGGAGATATACATGCACGCTGATCTCCGCATGCAGGTTATGGGGGAGAGTTTAAAGAGACTGCTATCGTCTGAATCACTTGTTCTATGGTTGGCAGCTATCTTCATTATGTGGCCAGAATTTGGTCAATTTACTGTGGACTGGCCCTACTGTCCTATGGCATCCCGGTGTCACTGGTTGGAAGCTGTCTGCAACTTGATGCCTACGTTAAGGGGTAAGAGGGTGATGTGTGGGTTTTTAGTATATGTGGGAAATATAACCATTAACACAGAAATGGTCTATTCTCTACCCAACGGGATAGGGGATGACTAGCTGATCAATGGGTGTCCAACTGCTGGGGACCCTCACTCAGCATGGCAACATCCGCAAGGAGTTTGCCTGTTCTCCCCTTGTTGTGTGTGGGCTTCCTCCTTCACTACCAAAATGTACATATTCGGAATTTAGATTGTGAAAGGGACCAATATGAGTGATGACATGCTACGTAAAGTGCTTTAAAATGCGTTGGTGCTGTATAAATAAAGGGATTATTATGCTGAGCGAATGGAATGGCAGCACTCCTGCTTGGCTTTCACTCCATTCATTCTGTATGGGACGTCTGAACAGTGCTGACCTTGGCTGTGCTCAGAAGTCTCATAGAGAATGAATGGAGTGGTGTCTGAGCATATGCACTTTTCACTCCAATTCAAGGGACTGCAGTTCTTGTGATCGGTAAGTGTCCCAGGGATCAGCCCCCCCCCCTCATCGATCAGGGTAGGTAATAACTTTTAATCTTTTTGGCAAATTCTGCTGTAGACATCACTAAAAATCTGGAGCAAATCCGCAACAGGTTTTTTTTTTTTTTTGCTATGGATTGATCTCTGATTTTACCTGTACTACATTGAAATACTATAATCCCGAACATTGTTGACTGTATCCCACCATGGAATTCTCCTCGTCAAACCTGCAGCGTTTTTGCTTGGTGTGAATATAGCCAAAAGCTACAGGATTAATCAGCCGGTCCACATTTTTGAGCTACGTCTCTATAACAGGGATGGAACTAAATCTGTAACCCATGCTCAAAATTCTTTGTGCCCATCCAGACTGCAGACTCATGAGGTTTTCTGTGACTGCCTCCACTGTGCTTACCAGGGACGCTACAACCAGGAATTTGTGGTTAGAAGATGTACGCATTGTATGTCTCCAATGTCCTCTCACAAGTCTTTACCAATAACAGTCATTAAAAAGATCACAAGTCCATATCTAGCATCGCTGACATATGGACAGCACCATGTCAGCGCTTAGAATAGATTATGGTATAGTTGGCTTGGAATCCTCCAAGTGACGACAGAGGTAGTGTAGCTGTGGATAGGACTGGGGGGGACATGCATTTGTTTCATAACATTAGAGGCACAATATACATATCAGAATTTTATGAGGCTGTGATATTTATATGCATTGCTATTGAAAAAGTGTACATTGTATTTTTTTTCCTTCCTTTACTACCTTTAGGTTGCATATCCGACAGAATTCTTAGGACTAAATTAGACCTACTATTTCATGTAGCCTGCTCCTTTTACCATGGTAGCTGGGCAGGACTGAGAGAGTTTCTTAAATTCAATGTCGCCTTTTGCTATGAACTATTCCAGGGTGGGGGACCTTTTCCCTGTCGAGGGCCATTTGGGCATTTCTAAAATGATTAGAGGGCCTTACACTACATGGCTGTCACACTTAATGTTATACTCTGCGTGGCAGCACCAGGGGCAAGGCGAAGTATTGCCCCCCCCCCTTGCTATGTAGTTAACCCCCAAGTGGTGCCCTAGTAGCTGTAGGTAACCCCCTCCCCCCCCCCCCCCCCAGTGATGCCCTTGGTAGCTGTAGTTACCCCCACCCCCAGTGGTGCCTGGTAGCCGTAGTTAACCCCCACAGTGCTGCCCTGGTGGCTGTTTTTAAACCCCCCCCCCCCCCCCCCGCCCAAGTGGTGCCCTGGTAGCTGCAGTTTATCCCCCAGTGGATGCCCCTGGTAGCTGTAGTTTTCTCCTTTGAAGGCTTCATCTTTTATTTTCAGTTGTCCTGAGCTAGTGGGTGGAGCTTAGTTTTTATGATGTCTCCAGAAGGTGTGCTGGTCTTCTATCTTTTATAGATTACAACTAAAGAAGCAGCAGCATGGACATTATGGAGCAGTACTAAGTAGTAAATGTTGTGATTCAGGCACTAAGGTTAGATCTAATGCTCTACACAATTTGTGTATACTCTTTGCATGCTCTGGCTCTTCCTAATTACACTTGCTCCCCTTCTGCCTCCAAATAAGTATGTGGGCAGCATGAGACCTGACACACACACGCCACACACACACACACACACACACACACACACACACACACACACACACACACACACACCAGAGTACACTATGGTATCAATATCCCCAACCCCCCACCAATCTGCTACACAAATATTCTATAGGCAGTAAATGACGGTATAAAGCATAAAATCTTACCAAACTGGTGAAAAGGGTTATGTTTTAAGTAGGCCACGGACCTCCAGAGACCCCACATACATCAACACAAATGATTGCTTCCTCAGCCATGTAGATATTAATGCTGCCAGCCTTTAACTAATCTGGTCTGTTTCAGCTTATGACATTAATGCTATGAACAATTACTCATTGTTTACTCCGTTGTTCTGAGATTGTCCTTTTTTTTTTTTTTTTTGCTACGATGGCATAAAATACATTATGGCCCAAGAATTAGAAATTGATCTCCCGTGACATAGATGTGACACGTTCCAGAAGACAAAACTGTTCTGTCTGTAGGTGGCTTTCTTGGATTGCAACTATCTAGACTGCTCCAAAAACTAATTGAGGAGTATATTAATGTGAAAGGTTCTGAGAGTGTGAGATGTGACCTGTCATAAGGCTTGCTTAGATCAGTCCAATCTTGGATACAGCTCTTAGACACTGATGTATAATAAGCTGAAAAATGATCACAGTGGTAGGTAAGTGCAAGGACTGCGACTGCAGAATGTAACCTCAACCACCAGACATTGGTCAATATCCATTGTCAACCAAGGATGTCGTTCTCTTTTTGTCGTTCTCTATTTGTGAGTTTTGTTTCCGAAGGTGAATAGTCATAATGGTCATAGATAGAGATGAAAGGTTCCCGTGATTGCTGGTAGTTAGCCTCTTCTTGGACCTGCTGAAGTGTTCAAGTTCAGCACCTTTTTCTGAACCCGAACGCTTGGCATTTGACTCCTAGCAGCTGGAGAAGTTGTATACCATAGGCTAACTCTGTTTTTCTGGTAGCCCTAGGGATAAATCCAACTTTTCCAGCCGCCGCAAGTCAAATGCCTGACAGTGCTGAACCCATGAATATGCAAAAGAAGATCCTATGGAGCCTCATTTTAGAGTCTCGAAACACAAGACTAGCCAGATATCCCTCCAGGAAGGACCCAGCCAAGGGGTGGCTCCTGTAGGGAAACCACCAAAACCACCATATTAAGTGGTGACAAGGTAAAGGGAAAAACCAAGGCCAGGTATCCATCTGCATACAGCTGTTTCGGGGTGTTGCCTCTCATCAGTGTGGAGCAGGATTATGGCTAGGTCGGAGCAATGCCTAGTAGAGCCATAAGAGAAACAGATCGCTGATCTCAGGGAGACCAGCCAAACAATAACACTTCCGGCTGCTGGTTAAAGCGCTCAATGCAGTGAAATCCTAGGTGCATTGCTCCCTGGGAAACATGAATATGCAAAAGAAGAGCCTCTGGCTAGTCCTGTGTTTCGAGACTCTTAAATGAGGCTCCAAAGGCTCTTTTTTTGCATATTTATGTTTCCCAGGGAGCAAAGTGACATGTCAATTCTTTGAGTGGTGAGCGGCGGGAGAGGAAGCGCGCGCCCTCCCATTCACTCACTGCAGGACTGCAGAGCTCCACCACAGCATTGCTCAGTGTGAACTGGGCCTAATGGTGGTTTAAAGGAAAACTAACAGCAGGTTATGTTCCCATAGGTCCGGGAATGCTGAGAATAAATGTGAATTTCCTAACTTGATCCTCAGTGCTGTTTCTTGGAAATTATTACTTTATGCAATATATTAATTATCTGGGGGCTACAGCTCTTAGTTCACCCCTCCACAGCCAGTCCCTTCTCATGAGGTGGGGCTCTGCAGTGACGTCACTCCGGTTTTCTTCAATACAGTGCACTGGATCACAAGGATGCTAGTACCGCCCACAGTGCCCTGAATTACCTTATTTGCCTATTGAATAAAATAAAGATTTACCACAATAAAGGTCCTACCTCTTCTGCTCTCCGGCGCTCCACTTCCTCACTCTTGTCATTTGTGCACATAACTTCTGCAGACGAGAGGTGAGCAGGAGCATTTTGCTGTCACTGTGGACGTTGCGTGTGGATGAAACCACGTACGCACACAGTGTCCAATAGCTGCCCAATGTGGCTGCAGCATCAAGAAGCTATTAATCACTGCCCACCACATGTTCCCACTCCTCTCTCATCTGCGAAAGTATCTGTCAAGGGGGGCAGAGGAATGAAGTAGAGCAGCAGAGAGCAGATGAGGTACAGTAAGACCTTTCTGCTTTGGATAACCCCTTTAAAAAAAATCATGTGCACATTTAAGGGGTTTTCCTGTTTAGAACACCCTATTGGTAAAGTAAAGGGTTAGATAAGGAGGGAGGGTCTCTCGGGACCTAACTCATCCTTGCATTATATATTTATTTCAATAGGCACTGTAGTCATACGTTATCAGTCTATGAGACTTAAACCATTATAGGTGTATGATCATGGTGACTCTTACTGCATCTTGTCTGTGATCTTGAGAACAGATCCTGTACGTAGAGATTAGGGTTCATTGGTGGAATACCTTTTACGGGGTCCAAAAACGACCCCTGGGTTGTTAGCGATGGTCTCGTCTTGTGGAGGCGCAGTGTTTGTTGGGTTTCCGAAATCTTCACATACTTTGTGTCTGCCTGAATCTATTCTCCTTCGCCTCCTTCCACCAGATTCCTTTCCTAATTTAACTTGAGAGAAATGGGTTGTTTCCCATAATGTCAGAGGTAACTAAATATATTCCGAAATACTTTCCACACATGTTGTGTGTTTAATGGCTTTCCCCCCCCCTGTTATTAATTAAACATCTAATTGAATCCTTACTAATAGCAATGAGCGTTTTGTCCTGGAGGAGATGCATTGAACACACGCCTGACATCCCCATTAAAAAGCAATTACATGCTAAGTATTTTGACATCGGCTGCTGATTTGCAAATCCGTGATTGATGAAATGTCACGAGGCTTGACATGTAGCTGTCAGGATTACAGGTCTTCACTATTTGCACGTGTAGATATCTGACTAATGAGAAAACACAGACTGATTCTCGTACGTCTCCGTTTTTACCCTTTGTATCTAATGAGATGAAGGGAGAGAAGCAGAGCACGCTCCTATGTATCTCCTGATCTGTCGCTCTGTGTAAATACGGCAGACCTTATGTAAGGAGCGGATTATTCACACTTGCTAAAAGGCATTTATTTAATGAGAGATTTGTGCTGCTGTCGCAGATAATAGGAAGCCTAAGGTCCTCTGTCTTTTCTTCTTTACTTTGCTAAAGAAGAGGAATACTGTAGTTCATCAATTCATAGTAGTATTTTCCTGCATAATGTCTCTGAAGCAGAGATGGGGGACCTTGGACCCTCCAGCTGTTGAAAAGCTCCAATTTACGTCATGCCTGGGCATACAGTCTAGATTTCCCCCATCTCTATGTTAAGTTCTGTTCTCATCATGTTTTTGTGAGTACATCACCAGTATACCAGACTTACACTGTGGCATACTTCTGGTGTGCCCATTGACTTTAATAAATGTAGTTTACCAGTCACTACGTTTGGTCTGTTTTTTGTAGGACCCAAAAGCATAGTCAACTGCAGCCTTAGCCATGTATTGACCTGCAGTACAACTCTGGTACACTTCTGTGACTGTTTAGCAATACCTTATGCAATTTTCTGCTGAATTTACGGCTTTCATTATACAGCTGAAAACCAGCTGCTATGGAGGTTGGTGCGTGTGCGGAGGCCAGGCCCCTTCATGTCACTAACATTATTGTCGTATTTCTTTCTATTAGTGGGTTATGATGTTCATAGGTCTTGTCCGTGTTCTCAAGAAACTGGGGCTCCTCCAACATTGTAATTACGCTGATTATAAAGTTTCTTCCTGGCCTTTGAAATTTCCAAGAAAAATGGACCTTACCAGCTGATATAGTGGGAGGGGCACCCAACAGCTTCTAATCTTCTCTTTTTGATCTTTTGATGTAAAAAGGGACCACAAAAAAAATATGTGAAAGATTATTCTGAGAAAAATGGAATGAATTAGGAAGTAGGAAGTTAATTGCTGTTTTTTATTGAAACGTGTGCCAGGTAAGTTAGCCAAGGTCGTAAGTCTAATAAATGTATAATGACACATACCCCCTGCCCGGTATGTGATTGCTTACCCACCAGCCAGCTACATAGTAGTGGTGGTGCAGACCTCACAGCAGGAACTTATTTATGTGGAGGTAACCTAACTGGATAAATGGTAATGCATTACTCATGAAACCACAAGATTCTTTTAATGAATGTTCCAAAGTGGGTCTTTATTAAAGAAAATTGGAGTTGGGCTTTAAAGGGGTGTTCTGGAAACCTTTTTTAGATTGAAACATGCTCAGAGTGGGGTAATAAAATAAAATGAGTACTCACCTGTCCCCATTCCCCCACCACCACTCCAATTGAGCCCAGCCCTGCTGTACAGCACTTTCCTTTCTTTGGGTCCTATTACACGAGCCGACTACAGCCCGATCATTTTAGTAAACGGGCGCCAATGTGCTAGATCGGCTCTCGTTTACTGAATTACATGGCACGATAATCGGCCAGTAAGGGCTGCACAGACATTGTTAGCAATGTCCATGCAGCCCTTGCCCAACCACCTGACACCTTACCTCTCCTTGGGTGCGGGAAGCTGTGGAGCACAGGAGAGAAGACCGGCAGTGGGGAGAGGTAAGGTGTCAGGTGTTTGGGCAATCGTCAGCCGCTATTACACATAGCGATGTGTGTGGATCAAATTTAAAACAACGATCAGCTGATGATCGTTGTCTCTATTACACCAAGTGATAATTGGGCGAATCAGCTGATTATCGCTCCATGTAATAGGGCATTTTGTCTTGACACAAGGTAGTGCCCACTCAGCCAACCAGTGGTCATAGTGATGACCTGCCACAGCTACTCATTGGCTGAGCATCTAGTTTCCTCCCTTTAAGCTATATGCAGCTTATAGTTATTAATTCTTATAGTTATTTATTACTCTGAATCTTCTCTTCTTCCCCCTCTCTCTATTGCCTCAATCATTTATAGATTGTGGTGCACCACTGTCTGATCCGCCTGAGCTCTGCTGCTTTACATGATGATGGGTTTTATGTGTTTGTATAGACTTTACTTGAAGTGTATTCACATTCAATAGTTTTCTGTATTGCTTACAGTATTTTCCCAGGAGGCAGTGGAACCTGAAACTTATTGCCATTATTTTAGCCATATTTGTGGCTGCTCTATAGGAGAAAATACCTGAAGCCAACACGAACATAAAATCACTTTCAGACTTAGTGTCACTGTCATTTGAATTTTTTTTAATTTTTTTTTTTGCCAAAATTAATAGTACAGGCGATTTTAAGAAACATTGTAATCGGGTTTATTAGCCGAAAAATGCATTTTTATCATGAAAAAGCAGTTTGAATTTCTCCCCCCTGTCTTCATGATTGTCTGTGGAGAGGGGAGGGGTGGAGGGAGATAAGGAACCAAAACAGGACAACAAAGAGTTAATTTACAGCTACATCACCGGCTATCACCTCTCAAGTCAGCACTGACCTCTGAATACCGGCTTTCACACAGGTCCTGCTGTGTAATCCTTTGTTCTGTGCTCTCTGCTGGCGACTAATTTCTCTCCTTCCTCCTCCCCTCTCCATAGAACAGACAGGGTCAACTGAAATTTCCTGATAATGAGCAGTGGATGAGAGGGGGGGGGCCTGGGGAAAGTCTTTTTGAATGCAGATAATGGCATATTTGCCTAATAAACCCAATTACAAAGTTTCTTAAAATCGCCTTTACTATTGATTTCTGCAAAAAAACAAAATAACAGTAACTCTTTAAGTATCTCTATATTGCACCCTTACATTTAAGACCATAGTAGACACGTCAGTTGATTTTATGATGTTTATACCCCTTCACTTTCTCTCTATATCTATGTGCATGTAACAGTCCCCCTTCCCCCCGGCGAGAAGAATCCTCCTAATCCGTGTAGGTGCTGCTGGACGTGCCATGTGAAGAGTACTGAGCTGTGTCCTATAATCTGTCCCGTAAGGTATCATTGTCAGGTAAGTTCAAACAGAGTAACCGGGAGAGATCAGAATGTAAGTGGTATGGCTAATAAAATAATAGCAGTCTAGAGGTCTGTAATTCTTTCATGGATTAGATACATGATCTTTTTCTGGCACGGAGTTCAAAAACCTCTCCTCTTACTATTTGTAATTTGACTGCAGTCATGCATAGGCTTGTTGACAGCTGTTTGCTTGTAGTCTCCTGTGTAGCTGGAAAGGTAGACTGCTACCTCTTTATTCCCGCTCAGCGGGGTATTCTCACACCACTTTGAGCTGCATTTTTTCCCCCTTCATCCATTTACTTATATTACCAAGTTTCACCGATTTAACCTCTCTGCTTCTATGCAGGAGAGGAGGTGGCAGAACATATATAAAAGGTCTGTACATATAGAGTAGTCACTTGATATAGATATATTTTTTTATTATTTTATTTATTTTGTCAGGGTGCCTTCACACCTATCGGATCTGCAGCGCATTTCACGCTGCAGATTCGCACACAAATCCACGGCAGATCCAGTGCCATTCATCCCTATAAGAGCACATACTCGCAGCGGGATTGACATCCCGCTGTATATGAGTTAACCCCCCGCTGCCCACCACTGAGAGCATACATTACTTGCTTGGCGACGCAGCTGCATGTCAGGCTCCCGGCTCCAGTCCCGCTCAGCCAATCAGTGCGCGGCAGCACTAATTGGCTGAGCAGGACCGGAGCCAGGAGCCTCTCACGCAGCCGCGTCGCCAAGCAGGTAATGTATGCTCTCGGCAGCAGGGGGTTAACTCACATACTCACAGCGGTATGTGCTCTTATAGGGATGAATGGCACTTGACCCGCAGCGAATTTCGCTGCGAATCCGCAGTGTGAGATCCGCTGCAGATCCGGTAGGTGTGAAGGCACCCTTAGGGTACAAACCCACTTGACGTATTTGCTGCGTGAATCAGTCTTAAAAATAAGCAGGCAAAACGCAGGTTGGCTTTATACAATTGTTCTGTGTTAAAATACGCAATTGCGTATTTTTGAAGCATGAAGCTTGTTGTTAGCAAAGCATCAGTTGTTAACAACCTGTGCGAAAAACGCATGTAGCTTCACGCTTCAAAAATACGCAATTGCGTATTTTAACACAGAACAATTGTATAAAGCCAACCTGCGTTTTGCCTGCTTATTTTTAAGACTGATTCACGCAGCAAATACGTCAAGTGGGTTTGTACCCTTAAAGGGAATGTAAGAAGAATAACTGGCTTAAGAGGTACTATGGTGAAATGTGTTTTCTTTTCAAATCAGCTGGTGTCAGAAAGTTATATAGATTTGTAAATTATTACTTTTTTTCAAATCTCAAGTTCTCCAGTACTTAGCTACAGTATGTCCTGCACTAAGTGGTGTATTCTTTCCAGAATGACACAGTGCTCTGTGCTGCCACCTCTGGCCTTGTCAGGAACTGTCCATAGCAGGAGAGGTTTTCTCTAAGAAATTTGTTCCTGCACTGGACAGTTCCTGTCACAGGCAGCAGTGTCAGCAAAGAGCAAGAAAGAATACACCACTTCCAGTACTTAATAACTGCTGTATGTCCTGCAGGAAGACTGGAAAGATTTACATAGAAGTAAACTACAAATCTTTATAACTTTCTGACACAAGTTGATTTTAAATAAATTAAAAAAAGTCACTGGAGTACCCCTTTAAGGCCCCTTTAACACGTCAGTATAATACCCATTGATTTGAATGGGCCCTTTTACACATCAGTATTTCCTACAGATCCGTAAAGGGCCTAAAGAAAATACCGGCACACCTAATACTTGTCATATTTGTGGTACATCCTAATACTGTCTATCGTTGTGGGTTCGCAGTTATGGACAGGATTACTGATATGTGAATAGTGCCACCCCTATAGCTACACCATTAATAAATAGTATTGGGAACAACCTAATAAACCAATAATAGCCTAAAACAATATTGTGCTCTCTTTATTTATTACAGCCTGACTTGTAGGAAGGCAAATATCACTTTTCTATAGGAGCAGTCATGGGCATTGAGCCGTGTTGGATTTACTAGCTTCTCCTTGGATAATCCATAT
Source organism: Dendropsophus ebraccatus (assembly GCF_027789765.1). NCBI lineage: Eukaryota > Metazoa > Chordata > Amphibia > Anura > Hylidae > Dendropsophus > Dendropsophus ebraccatus. Next base: position 33,274,426 of record NC_091458.1, on the reverse strand, counting down.
CACTCTGTCCTTCCATCGTCTAGTATTGGAGCTATACACGTATTAAAAGCTCTTCCAGAAATGTGTATACAGGGTAGAGGTTAGACAGTCGCTGTCCCCCAGTGATAATTGTGAAATAAATAAAATAAGCTGCGCATATTCCTAGCAGTTTATTATTACCAGCCCTTTGGCGTATAGCTTTCAGCCCTAAATTTGGAAAGTTATTTAAGCCTAGGTTTAGAAAGTTATTCATGCCTAACTTTGGAAAGCTATTCATCAAATTATGAAACTTCAAAGAAAGATATTCCATGCATGGCGGCTATATCTTTGTGTCTGTATGCCTGTCTACCTCTGTCGCCATGTATATGTGTTTATAAACAAGGGCAAGTGTATACATTCATGGAGTCTATTTAATAGGGGATATAAAAAAGCACACAATTTCCCCTAAGAGGAAAAGGAGTCCAAGCTAATTTCTAGGGATATGTTCACATCTAAAAACCACCTGTACAGAATACTGTATACGAACATATACCACAGAATACACCTGCCAGATCATTTACTTTAAAGTACTAAATGTAGATTAAAAGTGGCTACATATACAGTGTGTACTGTGGGGCTGCCTGTGCTTTTGGGCAGCAGAGCATAACAATATATATTCCCTTGTGTACCAAACATAGTTAATTCTAGACTGTTTGGTACACTAAAGTAATAGGATCCAGCGGGTTTACGCCATGGTATAATTCAGCCTACTGGTTGTCCACTAGGGTAGGTTTTAGAGGTCAGCCAAGCCTAGGGACTGTGCATGAACGAATCAGCACAGCTCTGTAGGTCAGGGTTAGAGCTGCAGTTTAAAGTGTCTTTAAAAAAAAGTCTTTCCCCAGGTCCCCCCCCCCCTTTCCTCTCTCTCATCCACTGCTCATTATCAGGAAATATCGACTCTTTTCCATCAGTCGAGCCCTTTCTAACCTATGGAAAGGGGAGGAGGGAGATTAGTCGCCAGCAGAGAACAAAGGATTACACAGTGGGACCTCTGTGAAAGCCGATATTCAGAGGTCAGAGAGGTCAGTGCTGACTTCAGAGGATATAGCCTGGTGATGTAGCTGTAAATTAACGTTTTGGTGCCTCGTCTCTCTCCACCCCTCCCCTCTCTATAAGACAACCATGAAGACGGGGGAGAGCTTCAAACTGCTTTTTCATGATAAAAATGCATTTTTTTGGCTAATAAACCCAATTACAAAGTTTCTTAAAATTGCCTGTACTATTGATTTCTGCAAAAAAAAAATTAAACGGCAGTGACACTTTAAAGGACAAGTGCCATGAAAAACTTTTTCCCAGTAATTGAAGCTCATTACAAAGTTATATAACTCTGTATTATGCTTCAATCACCTATCTGCCTTCCTTCCCTGTCTTTTTTCCCCCTCCACCCCCCCACCAGGAAGTGTCCTCACTCACACAGACCTGATTACTGTCGTCACCGTCCCCAAGCTCTTCTCTCAGCTCCTTCTCCTGTTACACCAGCCTCCCCCCTCCCCCGCCTTGTCAGGTGACAGCTTGCTCAGCTCCCATTGGCTGAACAACTGCAAGCCATCACTTGTCACATCTCACTTGCTTACCTTCCCTCCGACTGACTCCGGCACATAGGCAGCTCCCCCCACCTCATACCCTCTCTCCTGCTGCTGTGGATTCAGTGAAGAAGTCATGTCACTAGAGAAGATAAGCTGAGCAAGCAGAGTCACCTGACAAGGAGGGGAGGGGGAGGCTGGTGTAACAGGACCTAGAACAGCCCTCCTGCTGATGACTCATCCTCACAAGAAGGAGCTGCCTGGTGACGGTGACGACAGTAATCAGGTCTGTGTGAGTGAGGACACTTCCTGGTGGGGGGTGGAGGGGGGAAAAGACAGGGAAGGGAGGCAGATAGGTGATTGAAGCACATTACAGAGTTACATAACTTTGTAATGTGCTTCAATTACTGGGAAAAAGTTATTCATGGCACTTGTCCTTTAAGGACTAAACTGTATAAACAATCTATATTTTACATGCCAGCTGCTAAGTGTATTCTCTGTACACTCAAAGGTAGATACCTCGGCACTTCCACCCGTCTGACCACGACCATGGGATGGTGTATCCCCATGCACCGCTTTTGGGACCGCCGCTACTGGTGGTGCTCACCCGTGCGTAGTAAACAAACTGTTTTTCAATAGAGTCCAAGGACAAGGAACGGGGACACTCACCAAATTGTAGCAAAATGTAAGTTACTCTTTATTCCACAAACAGGCAACACATGAGATCGGTGGACGAGCAATAGGCCTATTGCTCGTCCACCGATCTCATGTGTTGCCTGTTTGTGGAATTAAGAGTAACTTAAATTTTGCTACAATTTGGTGAGTGTCCCCGTTCCTTGTCCTTGGACTCTATAAGTGTATTCTCTGCCCAGCAGGAGGGGTCTGTGACCACCATTGCAGTGAGGATAGAGCTGAACACAGTCACTGTCCTCATGCTCCATGTGTTCCACAACACCCAGATACCAAATACATGCAAACATTGTGTCATATTATTAGCATGTACCTTGTAGCTCGTGTAGCTAAGAGCGATAATCAATGGGAGACAAAATTGCTCTTTGAAGGGAAACTTTCAGCAGGTTAGACGAATGTAACCTACTGATATGTTCCTATGTAGCAGGAGACGCCAAGTATGAAGGTATGTCTTACCTTCCTCCTCAGTGCCCTTTCCGTGCACTTAGTAGTTCACTCCTCGGTGCAGTAAGCGTTGCCCCACTCCCCTAGTAATGATCCGATTTGGCCTGCTCCATTGATTATCATTAGAAGGGACGGGCTGGCCGGGGGGGAGGATCGGCACTATGGAGGCGGGGCAGTGATCCTAATGGTGCCCCAGTCCCACTAATGGTCTCACAAGACCGTGGAGTGAATGACTAACTGCACAGGAACGGCGCCAAGGATGAAGGTAAGAGACATACTTTCCTCCTTGTTGCCTCCTGTGCAATAGGGACATATCAGCAGGCTAGATTTGTCTCATCTGCTGATAGTTCCCCTTTAACCTTTACATCATGAGTGATATATTTTAGTTTTTTCCCAAGCAGCTTACATATAGGAAATAAAGTAGTGCACTCATAACACCAGAATATAGACACTGTTTGCAGGTTACAGATGTAAAGATAGTGGATAATAAATGGGTAGATATCCTTGACATGTGTTCAGACACCTCTGGTGGTCCTCTTTTTCTGAGACCGAGTGAAATGAACTTATTAAGCAGCATGTTTTCGTTGGATGAAGGGTCTACAGGAGGGTAAATCCTGGCCCATTGTTCAGTGGAGTCACTGGTGAAGCACATAAGCTGGGTTATAGCAGGCTGTCCTGGGTATGACTAACTGCACTGCAAGTCTGTGACACTGCATATGTCTACAAAGGTTCTTTTACCTAGCATCTAATTTCTTGGAGTCTAGAGCCTGTGATAAGACCGCTAACCACTATCTTCTCCCTGAGCTGGCAGAACCCATACAGGTATACGGTGCATCCCTGCCAAATCCTGCAGACTGGTTTTATGTGAAATTATAAGGTGTCTTATACACTAGAATGTAATTTTAATAAAGCAAAATAAAGCTGCATGTCCTTTTCCAGACACTGTTTACTTCCGTCCATCTAGAATTGAAACTGGAAGATGACTCTTCACAAGTTTAGATCTTTTAGCTTAGATGTCAGTATGTCAATGGCGTGTAGGAGGGAAGCAGAGGGAAATCATACAGGTTAGATCTCCGCACTGCAACAGACAACAGTGTTAACTGAACCATTAAAGGGATACTGCAGGCGGGAGGGCTTTTTTCACTATGGCCGGGGAGAGGGTGGATGAAAGCAGTGGGATCCCGCCTTTGCTGCTGAATGGCTTAACAGACTTGAAAAGTCACGTCTCAAGATGTGTCATAGACCAGGAAGCAGCTGGAGACTGGAGCAGCGTGAAACAGGACCCAGGGCCCACGTCGTTGCTTCCATCCACCACCTTCCCGGCCATAGTAAAAAAAGCCCTCCAGCCTGAAGTACCCCCTTGTAACCCGCTGTAGTGTTCCTAGTACTGGCTTTACTCAGAACTTAAATGGGCACTGTCATTACCAATTAATGATGTCAAATCAGTAGGTGACATCTTTTTTGACAACTTATTTCTTTGCCTGTTTTTTTTTTTTTTTTTTGTATATGAGATACAGTGCTAAAAATCAGCCACTAGGTGTCTCGATTACTGAAAATCGGGAATTTTCATTGCTCCAGCAAATGCCAAGTTATTAAGCACTAGGTGTCTCGATTACTGAAAAAGTGCAGTCGAAGCTCAATTACTAAAGCCATTTGGTCTTTAGTAACAGCAAAAAAGAGACCAAATGCAGGAAGTGATGTCACATGTCCCTCTGCTCTGCACAGACTGGCCCAGGGAAGAGGAATGCTGATTGGCCGGCAGACGTACATGCCTCTTTTTTACCGAGGCAGCCGAGTAAACAAATTGATCTAAGGCGAATGTAATTTATACAAAAGGCCTGTCCACCGCCTCAGAGTGACATGCAGAAGCATGAGCAGCACAATGGGGCTTTAAATAGACTGACAGCTTACATAAGGCACGCATTAGCTATATATATAATTTTTTTTTTGTCATGCCAGTTGTACAATTATTCTGCTAATCTGTGGAGCAGTATTCTACCCCTAGTTTATTAGCAGGTGCAGCTCTGGCTGGCCTGTGCAGCATAGCTCAGAGTGAAATCTATGCCAGCTGGAGGCCGGTATACATCGTAGCTACAATTTACGCCTCTTTTCAGTTGTAAATTGTAGGAAATCCAGCAGAATCAGAAGGTTATGCCCTTTACACTAAGCCATTTCCTTGATATGAAGACCATCCCTTTATTCTATGTCCCACCCACTTGCAGAGCATGATGTACAGTTGTAAAAAGTTCCACATGTTTTGCAAACTGGACCTGTGCAAAAATGTGTCTTTTTGAGACCACAAAACTAGTTACTTTGTTGATTGATTTCCCTGATTTCCCCCAATGTCTTTTCAGGTATTTTTTTAACTTGAGTTCCAACCTCTATGAATAGGATATTCTGTAAAATTCCAATAGTTGCTAAATAGTTGAGGTCCCCCCCACCTATAGTCTGGTTGTTATTGCAGGAGGTAGTTGAGATGTTGAGTAAGCTGTTTTATGTGGTTCATTACTAGGAATTAAGAATTTTTTAGGGTCCTTTAAGACGCCCGTCTACAGAAGCAAACGAGTGCTGGTCAGTAAGATCGTTGCTTATTTGCAGTGCCTTAAAATGGCACACCTACTTGTGCACCCATTTAAATGTATTTTATTGGCTGCACGTCCCCTGTTTACACGTGTGGCCGACAACAACATATTTTACCACCTGTACAAAAGATACAGGTAGCCAACGTGTGGGCATTTTTTTCTAGGTTGAGTAGGGATTGTTCCCAGAAACCATGACATTGCTCTGGTTAGACAGGGCCTATGAAACACTTGCCACCGTGACACAGGGACAGATTTAAGTTGACTTTCACTGCTATTGACTACATTTCTGTTGCTTTACTGTACCTCCAGTGACATACAGAAGAATTTTCATTGCTCCAGCAAATGCCAAGTTATTAAGCAAGGCCTATCCAACATCCTTCACAAAATTGGCTTCACAAGTGAAGGAAACGGCTGCAACGTGTTGATTTTTTTTTTTTTTGGTGTCTAAAAGGCCCTCAATTATGATATTTATAACCCATTAAACCCAGAGACGGATCGCGGCATGCCTGAATGTGCCTGCGTTGGTCGAGGTGCTGGGTTGAACCCGTGTCAGCACAACAGGGGTATGACATGTCAGGCCACATAGGAAGTCTGTTTGTGGAAGTAGGTTTGCTGACTTCTTAACACATAATAATCACTTGTAGAAGCCAAGCGTATTAAAGAACTAATTACAAGATCTGTAAAGCTGAAGTAACCTGGCATGGGCAAAAGTTGGCAGCCAAAGACATATTCCTCAGTATCCTTATTCCTAACACTTGCTCCCGAAGTGTCAGTAAAAATTGCAATCTTTTTATATATAACTGTATGTGCTTAAGAGACTATTTCTTGCCACGAGTGTGAATTTTATTAGGGATATTGGGATAGACAGTGATGAATTTATTTGAGATCATGTTATGCTGCACGTGTTGCTGTTATTCTGCAACAATATGCAGTGATGTGCCGTAAGTAAGGTATACTATAATCCACAATAACGCTGTATAATTACCAACTTTTACAGGACAAGAAGCAAAGAAAAACTGTTTGGCTGCTATTCAGCTACAGTGTGTATGTATATATGTGTGTATGGGATAGATAGATAGAATAAGAGAAGAAGCAGCACTGCTTAATGTTGTATTGGTGGTGCCAGCGGATCTTGATCCAGACCAAAGATCGGAATAAGTATATATGCAGAGATATGTGGATTGTCTGCATATATATAGATATATTATCCTTTTCCTCAGTGTTTCTAGAGGGATCATGTATTACATGCTTGGCAGCAGATGTGCTGCAGAAAAATACAGAGGTCTCTTAGGTTTGTGGTGTTTTGTATGTAAACAGTAATTACTGTAAGGGTCCTTTACATAGACTGATAATTATCAGCCATTAGCGTTGCTAGAAACACTCCTGTGGCCGTTAATCAGCTTGTGTAAAAGTGACAGCGATCAGCTTAGGACTGGGCAAACACCCAATCCTTGGCTGATCCTGTCTTTTGAGCCTGCTTTTATCGTCATCAGCCGCACATCTGCCTGTGTAAACAGGGTTATGTGAGGCCGATAATGATAAAGGGGAAACTAACAGCGCAGATATGTATATATCTGTAATGTCAGTTTCCAGATCACAAGCAGTGTATACTTAACGTCTGCGCTGCTTGTGATCCCGCATCTGGCTCTCCCATCCTCTGCCTGCTGGATGTATCTTCATGCCCCGCCTGCTCAAGAATAATTGACAGCCTGAGGAGGCGACACCTAAAGATACAGTGGCTTGATGGGAGAGCTGGAGAACATGATGTCGGATCATAAGCAATGCAGATAAGTATATACTGCATGTGATCTGGAAACTGACATATACATATCTGTGCTGTCAGTTTCCAGGACTGGCTGTGCGAACGGCGAATCACTTGTGCAGCCCGGCCGCTCAATTTGTCGTGCCGTGTAAAGGAAGTCAGCATCTGACAAATCGACCCCTACACCTTATAATAGAAGAACATGCAGTGAGTTGTAAATAGAAGCAATCTCTGTAAAGGAACTTGAATCCTAGGGGGGAAAATTTTTTACATGGTAATTGTACCTACAGCAAGCCCTGGCAGCATCAAAACAAAGGTGCAGCACAAAGCTCTGCAAGAAAATGCTAATAAACCACTTTAGACCTACCTTGGTACTACCTGGTAGGCGCACACGTATGCCACTTTACAATATTTTTTATATGCTCAGATAACCCCTTTAACAATGGATAATTTTATTTGAAATCCTCAAAAGAAAGTTTAGACATGGCAACAAAGCTAAGTTTTGTAAAAGAAAACGCATAATTTTCTTTCATGTGGCTTTAAGTTAGCCATCTGCAAGTCATGAAAGTAGAACATGTGTATGGCCCATTGAACTTGCATTATCTATTTATTTATCTCTAGGTATTGTGCTGGATCTGATATGTCACTCAGTTTCCGCACAGATTGCTTCATTTGGAAAAGAATAAAAGGAAATTATAGAAAGCCAAAAAGACATTCTTTGGTCTAATTTCTAATCACTTGTTCCAGTCGTTCTGAGCCCCGGGAGACATGAGACAGTGAGGCAGCGTGGTTCTTTTTAGTAACGGAGCATCACCACTTTCATTCATTGCATTAGGCCATTACATACAGTAGGTTAAGCTATGTAAATTTTGAACACTTTTATAATAGGACTAGTCTAAAGGGAGCTGTTACAGTTTATGCTTTACCTTCATCATTCATAGTTAAGGTATGGTTGTCTAGACATTCTTATGACATCATTCATGTGTATGGTCACAATAAACCCCTAGGCCTTCTGCACACGTCTGTGGCCATTTTTATGGTCAAGGAATACCGATCAGGAAATGTTTTAGGAGGCTTCAGGAAACTATCAGTATTTCCTGACCGTAAAAACTGAAGTAAAAAAAAAAAAAATGGCGGGGGGGAGAAGCCATTCTCACCTGCTGCATGCTGCATCGGTCACCTCTTCCGGCTTCTTCCTCTGCCTTGGTGCTCTGCAAGCACGAGTGACATCACTCGTATTCCACAGCACTGGGAGGGAAAGAGCGGCGGCCTCTTCTGATACTACTGCCTCTGGCCTGAAGAGTGATTGAAAGGACTGGAAGCCAATGGCTCCTTGCCTATCAAACACAGGGCCACATTTAACTTACTTTGTGTTGACACTGGCCCAGGCTGTTAAGCAGCTTATCTGAAATTCTGTACAGTTTGCAGATGCGTATCCTTGGCTGAACTGAATTCTGAATGCTCCTATAAGGTTCTATGGGGCATCCATGACTGAATTCCAGGCAAAAATTGCCCCCCTCCCCCCCCCTAGATGCGATAGCGAGGGGGAGGTCTGTGATAACTGCCAGGCCGGGCCTCAGCGACGTAATGGTGCTGATCCCGGCTGGGCAATCCTTTACTATGGGCTCCAGCAGACCGTGGTAAATGATCACTGATAGCAGAGATCAATGCATCAAATATGTACTGGATTGATCTCTATGAGCAGTAAGTGCATTGTACATAGCACTTATTATTGTAGAAAAAAAATAATAAAAAAAAGTCCCATCCCATATCAAACATTAAAATCACACCCTTTTCCAATTTTATAAATAAATACACACATTTGCTATCGATGAGCGACCAGCGGCCTGTCAGTGCACAGAAAGCAGAGCTGCAGACACCGGGAAAGGCCCACGAGGACACCTGGGAACGTGGTAAGTTGAATTAATTCTTTATTATTTTTTTACTAAAGGCAAGGGCTGCATGGACATTGATAACTATGTCCGTGCAGCCCTTGCTGCCCAATAGTTACCTTGTCTAATTACTCAGTAAGCGAGCGCAGATCTAGCAGATCGGCGCTCGTTTACAGTTTATGATCGGGCCATGTAATAGGATCCTAAGACTTTCAATTAACACACAGACTTGCTATAAGCCCATTAAAATGGAATTTGAGCCAATCATAGCCAAAGGGGGCACAGGTTTTCTGCCCCATCGTGTAAGTGATTGGTGGGGTCTCGGCACTCGTGCTTTACCGATCAACATGGCAAAAGTTTTTAGAAACTGGAGGTATCCCTTAATATGCTAGGAGCTCCAGCTGAAATGGGGCAGAAAGAGGTTATTAATGTGTCCCTAACAAAGCTGCTAACTAGAAATGTAATTTTTTCTTTCACTCTAGATCATGAATATAGTGTTTTGTACTATGGTAAAGTTGCAAGCAGCGGAGAAAGTCTTGTGTGTCCAGCTGAGAAGAATTACATGATATGCCTGTTGGGGAATATGCACAAAGGACATGTTTTCACTTATGCAAAACAAAAAGTAACCATATGTTCCCAGAAAAAAAAAAAAAAAGATTTTTGGACAGTTCTGAGATTGCCTTCAATTCCTGCACAAAGAATTGTAAGGTTATCTGTGTGACCATGTGCATGGCTTGTCCCCTGGCAGGTGGATGCACCATTTGTCACATACTCTCTCTGGGTTTCTCTTATGTCACTAGTAAATATGATCTATCATTGACAGTCCCTTTTAACTTCCAGTGACCAGATGCCGTGGTTTAGGAAAAGGTGTGCATTACCTTTTATATGTCTGGATGATATAAATGGGAAAGTACTGCCCTGAGAGTGTCATCATGACCAGGCTTTCCCCCAAACTGAAATTACCTGCAATATTTTCTGTATACTTAACCCCTTTCCCCTTACAAGATTTTTGGCAAATTTGTAACTCCTCACATGTAGTCATAACTCTTATATTTTCCATATAATGACCCATATGAGAGCCTATGTTTTGTGGGTTATGCAGTTTATATAGTGTTTTTTGTTTTTTAGCTTTTTTTTTTTACTAAAATTTAACTTTTTAGGGGAAAAATGTTTTAAATAGAGGTGAGCGAACCTGGAGCATGCTCGAGTCCATCCAAACCCGAATTTTCGGCATTTGATTAGCGGTGGCTGCTGAAGTTGGATAAAGCCCTAAGACTATGTGGAAATCATGGATATAGTCATTGGCTGTATCCATGTTTTCCAGACAACCTTAGAGCTTTATCCAAGTTCAGCAGCCCCCGCTAATCAAATGCTGAACGTTTGGGTTGGGTTCGGATGGACTCGAACCCGAACCCGGTTCGCTCATTTCTAGTTTTAAACCATCATATTCTGACTTCTATAAACTCATAATTTATTTTTTTTTTTTTTGAGCAGAGGCGCCAGAACTTGCACAGAAGGTTCATTTAACTCTCTATCAGCCCTAGCAAATGATCAGCATCACCATTCTTGACCTGTCATATTCGGTACTTGTCAAAGATTTTGTACATGTTGTGATCATTATTGATCTCGGCATGCACAAACGTAAATTATCGGGTACGGGTTGAAGTCCGCTAACGGTAATTGCAGACACGTCTCAGCTGTAACATCTAGCGCCGGCCGCCATAAAAAGGCATATCAGCAGCCGTTATAAGGTTGAATTATTCTTTTTACTTTTCCCCTATATTAGTAAATTATAAGGGTCTGTTTATGAAGTTTATTTAAAAAAAATAATTATTTGCATTAACTACTTTATTTAAAAGATGCAATTTTTTACGTCCCCCCCCCCCCCCCTCAGGGTCAACTATTTTATTTTTACACCAACCCAGCCATATATTTAAAAAAAATAAAAATTTCTCTGGATAACCCCTTTAAAAGAGCAGAAGCAAAGAGCCTTACTGTAATGTGCCACCTACTGAAATCTATGGGCAGAAACTGAAATGGCAGAACTAAAGTTCCCCCGATGCATGAAGGTTCTTTCCATCTTTTATATATTGTGGAGTTTTGTGCCTCCCCGAGTAGCAGAGGCCATTGTGTCGTCATAGTGGAAACTAATACTACAGAATTGGCCCATACTGGGATGTCGGTAAACTTGAACAGCTTTGGTGGTCCGTGAAGGAGTCCATTTGGAAACTTTTATTATCTCCTTAAACCGTCTTTGGAGTTTGATGAATCAAACTCTTATCTGTATTTTCAGATCCATATTTAAAGTATTGAGATCAGAGGCGGTCATGTGTGCGAGCTAAGGACATGCACGTGTTTCTTAATGTACAGAACTGGGCTGGGGGAGGGTTCCCTCCATTTACCTGGTCATCTCCTGTTACTCGTGATCTGTTTTACCTGTAAGATTGTGGTATATTCGGGACCTGGTGTGAGAGGGTGGTCACGCACATACATAAACCAATCTCAGTGTAAATTAAGTGTTGCCAGTGTCTTTGTGCCTCACTAAGGGCACAAATTACACTGCTGTCAGCTGATAATTGTTGTGCTGTGGCTTTGGGTGAAGACTTCATTGCTCTCGCAGCTTTTGATTATATGTCAGTGTTTGGTGGGTTGGATGTCAGGTTGGTTGGATGTGTAGGAGCGCTGCATACATGACAGGAACTTGAAGGACCACTGTTATAGGTCTTACATAATGCCAGAGATATTCAGTGATGTTTATTGATGTGTCAATAAAGCCGTAATGCTCTGTTGTTTTTAAGCAGTAATATGGGCTTTGCAGGCTGGCATTGTTTGTGTGTATACCAAAGAATCACATTGCATGATTTTTTTAAATAATTAATTTGCATTTTATTGCATAAAATAAGGATTTCATCACCAACCAATCAGCAACAATTGTGGCTCTCACATACCTGTTAGTTTTTCTTTAAGAAGCTCCTCCTACTCTTCACTCATTACCTGTATTAAAGACACCAGTCTACACACTCCATTAATCACACTCTGCCCTTCTCCACTACGGCCAAGACCAAAGAGCTGTCTAAGGGCACCAGAGACAAAATTTAAGACCTGCACAAGGCTGGGATGGTCTACAGAGCATTAGGCAAGCACCTTTGTGAGAAGGAAACGCCTGGTGATATAATTATTAGAAACTGGAATAAACACAAGATGACTGTCAAGCTACCTTGGTCTGTGGCTCCATGATAGGTCTCGTCTCGTTGGGTAAGGATGATTCTGAAAAAGTCAGTAATCAGCCCAGAAGTACACTGGAGGACCTGGTCAATGACCTGAAGAGAGCCAAACGGCTGATCGTGTCTTTTGGTCCTGACCTAAAATCATCGGCTGCCGGGTGCGCATCACTACGTTTATTAGCGCTGCACGTCTGATGACTAATGATGACTGATACCTCTCTGTGCTCCCTGATATCCTGCTACATTCGGCCCATTCCCCACAGTGTCTAAAGTGACAGGCCGCTCAGCCAATCACTGGCCACGGCACTGTCCTGGTGATTGGCTGAGCTGTCATTTCAGACACTGCGGGGGTGCGGGCCGCAGCTAGTAGGATATCAAGGAGCGCGGTGAGGTATGTATCATTTAAAAAATGTACACTTATTAGGCAAGGACTGCACGGAAGGCTCTAACAATATGTATACAGCACTTCCTGTACGATTATCGGGCCGTATATGGGCTCAGTAAGGGCCCTATTACAACGACAGATTATCTGACAGCTTTTTTTTGAGCCAATGCCAGGAACAGAGAACAGGTAATAAAGGAAAGACTGAGATTCCTCCTCTTTTCAAATCCATTCCTGGCTTTGGCTGTACAAATCTGTTAGATCAATGCTTCTCAAACTTTTTCTTTTGGAGCCTCACCCAACAGTCCAGGGCAATGCCTGGGCCTCATCAGATTGACCTAGAGGATGCCTGGGCCTCACTATCTGTGGTGAAAGTCCATTTAAAGCTGAAAATAATGCTTGGGCTACCTTTTACCCATCTCCCAAGCTCTATATACTAATAAAGCAAGTACAAAAAAGTTAATAATGTTGCTAAAATTTATATTTTTGCAAACAGCAAAAGGTCTGTGCAGATCATAGTTATTTTGTGAAAATTGTCTCCCCAGCTGGGCCTCACCAACAACTAGGGAGCGCCTCACTGGTGAGGCCCACCTCACAGTTTGAGAAGCACTGGGTTAGATAATCTGCTGGTGTAATAGGGCCCTAAACGAGAACCAATCTAGCAAATTGACACTCGCTTACAACAAGTGATTGGGCCATGTTATACGGCCCTAACACACTGTGCTGTCATGGGAGAAGGTGGGGCATTTTATACGGTAACAATGCAGAAAAGCCAGCTTACCCTTTTTCCACTGTGCTTCACAGCCCGGGCTCTCAGCCCAATAGGTGCTACTTGTACAACACGGTAGTAAAATGAGTCCAGCTTCCAGCGATGTGGTTGCAAATATGGTTTATTTTGATTGTCCGTCACCGTACACACACTGCGGCATGACCTCAACAAGACCTACGTGATTAATATGCATTTTATATGCTTCTAGGCTCTTCTGACAGTGGCAGCTGTCCTGGCCATGCGCGTTAGTTGGAGTGTGGCAGAGCCCTGGAGGGAGTTGGTGCTCCTGTGTGCCTGCTATTATTTCTTTATCTGATATTATCTAATGTATATTGCCATCTTTAGAGTGTTTGTGATTTTAGTGAGTACCTGACACACAGGCAGTCTTGACCAGTGATTGTACCATGATGGTCATAAAATAACTGCTTCTTCCAATATATATATATATATATATATATATATATATATATATATATATATATATATATAATTATTGTACTGGAATGTAAAATGAAAAGTTTTGCAAAAGTTATTATAGTCAGGAGTTAAATACATTCACAATGAGTTTTTCCCCCGTTTGTTTTCAGCTGATTCGGTTGACTTTCGCCACTCGCTGTTTTGCAACTTTTGTTTTTTACCAGTCACTTGGGGGCAACTTGCAAAATATAGCATAAAGCTGTATAACTTTTACAATACCTTTTTAGTGTTTTTCTAATGTTCTTTGCCCTGTACTTAACATAGTGTTAAATACCCCAGATCGCGAGCGTCAGATGGAAATTATTACTTTTTTTTTTTTTTCTTTAAATTGTTTGACCATTTAGAATATTTCTGTATAAGATCTATAAACCTATTAAAAGAAAGCACAATCTTTGTCCTATTGGACGTGTAAATGCCACATGAAACTCTGGGTTTGGCTTTAACATAGCATCGCATTCATCGCTAAGTGATTGTTACGAGCCAAATTAGAACATTAATTCTGCTCTATTAGTCGAACAAAAAGACAACTTCACTGTTCTCAGAACTGAATTGGTTCAGCATGGAACATGATGGTTCCACGGGTAATGAAGGTTGCACTTGTGCCATACTTGGCTGCGGGTTCGCCCTCCCCGATCGCTAATATGTGCCTACTTGTAAACAGTCAATAGTGAGAGGTTGCCTTTATTGCATTCCTACCAATTCAATGTATTTTGTGCTCCCACACAAGCAGCTATTCCTAGAGAACGGCCGTCTTGCTGGAGACTTTGGGGTTAGGTTGCTGTTTATATAAACAGATCTGCTTTGGGATATTTATTGTTTCAGTATAACCACAAGCAATAATGGCTATGAAGCCAGGACACTTCTCATACATCTGGGCTTTGTTTAAAGCTCTTTTTTTTTTTTAGAATTTTTGTTTTAAGAATTTGTTTTTTAATTTACTTTTTTTTTTTTTTAAAGATTTTGTCATACTGCCTCTGGTATGTGACATTTTATTTGCTTTTAATTCATTTGCATGTGAGGGGGAGAAGAATTTCAGATTTTCTCATTTCTAGATAATTTCCTTAGAGAATTCTAAGGGGGATTCCATTGAGAAAAGTCGTGTTGTGTTTTTGTTTGGTTTTTCTTAAACACAGCTACTTTCTTGCAAAAACAGCACCATTCCTGTTCCCAGGTTGTGTGTGGTATTACAGTTCAGCTCCATTCGCTTCAATTGAAAACCCATGCCCAAACTGACGACGAGAGACACTGTTTTTGCTAGAAAGCGACCATGTTTTTTTAAGCCTGGCCAACCCTTTTAATTTAATTTAACATTTTTCCATGCCTGTAAATTTTACCATGGATGTTCTAGTCATCCGCTGTAACATCTACTTCACTATGGTTTGATTGGAGGACAACTAATTTACCAATAAATTGTGGGAAAATCCGCGATAAATCCATACTTTTTTCCCCACGCTGATTTAATTATTAACATCAATGGTTATTTTTCATGCAGAACATTTCTACAGGTGTATAGGTCAGTTAAAATCTCATCTACTTTTCTGTAACATTTTTTATGTCTGGATTTGTGCAAGGAAAATCCACTATGTGCAAAGTCACATTATTCCTTCCTTTGCAATATTTTATCCCTATATTGGACAGGGTAAAAAATGCTGTCAGATGATGAATATGGGCAATTGCGATAATCTCAGGAAAGGAAGTCTGTCATACCTTTTTATATTTCCCTTACCAATTTTATGGAAAGAACGATAACAAAAGTCATGGCTGCACATCTATACTGTATGTTTACGTTGCTCCTCCGCATTAGAGGTTTTCCACTTAAATATAAGGGCCCTATTACACGGGATGATTATCGTGCGAAAAAAAGTTATATAGTTTAAATTGATACGATAATCGCGCTGTGTAATTGCAGGCAACAATCAAAAAATCGTTTGTATGTCGTTGTTTATTGATTTCGATCTGAACCTAAAATTATCGTTAATCGTTCGCTGTAATTCCACATTCGTTCGCTGCAGTTCCGCATTTTTTCACTTATCGTTCAGTGTAATAGCACATTGTTCATTGTTTTGTTGGGATCAGAAGGAGTAAATGATCATAGTAACGATCGCAATAACGATCATAGTAACGATCGTAACTAATGACCATCGCTCTGTATAATATGGTGAACGATTTTAGGTTGACGATAAACAATCTTGTTTGCGATCGTTTATCGTTAGTCGTTAATCATTAAAAATCGCTCTGTGTAATAGGACCCTAACAGTAAGAGCAAGTATAGCTTCTCATCTCTCCCCTGAAGACATTATCTGTCCTCAATCCATATCTGGTTATAAGAGAAAATGTCAGATGAAGGCAGGGCAGAAGTTCGTATGGTTTACCTTCACACGTCTGTAATATCGAAGTGTGGACGGAAGTTTGGGCACAACTGTGAGTCTGCCTGTACTTTTGGTTCAGATCTTTAGACCTTAGGCTACATTCACGACCGCTGGTTGCACTACGAATGTGCGTCAGTCCATGCTTCACAGAGCCTTACATAGAAGATGGCGACCTGTGGCGCAAAAGCAGCTCTGCACTACAACCTGTTCTTTATTTGCAACACCGATCATGGCCTCATACACATGTAGGACTTGTGAACAGGGCCATTGAAATCTCTTGGTCCTATGTTGTGTCTGCAGTTGCGGACAGAACTACGGACGTGTGAATAGGGCCTTAGGTCGCATCCATATTATGGTGCTTGTGAGTGCAGCAAATAAAGGCCAAGCAGGAGCTTGAGTTCTCACCTTACAGAGAACAAATTTTCTGGGTTGTCCTCCAGTGCCTTTCTCTTTCAGGTGGGGAGATACGCTGCTACATGTTCAATGGGAAACTTGCACAGACACCTGTCAACTATCTGACACCCTACAAATATTACATGCTTTCTCTTTCAGAATAAAACATGTTCATGATGTTCATGTTAAATGTGCCTCTTAAGGTAACAAGTCTTGGGGGCCAATGCTACCTGGCCTTCAGATTCTGTGGGATATGTAAGATAACTTATTACAAGATCTCTTCACTAGATTGTTTGTGATATGTAAATTATTCTGAGATTTAGGGTATATTCACAAAATAATTACTTCTGTTCTTTTTTTCTGAATGAGGTTATTTTGGCGGCAAGCACATGAATTCTTGCGACATCCATTCAAAAGAATGAGACTGTGTCAGATATTTTTGAGGTGTGGCCATAGCCTTATGCTGAAGGGTCTTTATTTCCCTGAGGTTACCTGCTAAGGCCCCAAGCACACGTCCTGGAAAATTTACCTGGGTTTCTGAAGGATTTTTCCTGAAGGGTGTCCATGCCGGAAAATAGATCAAGCAAAAACAACACCTTTTACCACACGCACGGGTGTAAGGGCACAGGTCCAACACCGATGGTAAGAAGGTGGGTATGAAGATATGGATAAAAATATATTTTTAATTAAGACTCAACGCGTTTCAGAACCGCACCGGTTCCTTTTTCAAGAGTCACACCATATGCCAGCAAGCAACACAGTCTTTTAATGGTGTGACTCTTGAAAAAGGAACTGGTGCCGTTCCGAAAAGCGTTGAGTCTTTTAATTAAAAATATATTTTTATGCATATCTTCACACCCACCTTGTTACCATCTGTGCTGGACCTGCACCCTTACACCCATGTCTGTGGTTGGAGGTGTTTTTTTTGCTTGTTCCCTGGAGGATATCGGGAGTGGCTGCGGTCCACTTTATATATGCCTCCTTTTAGCACAACCTCATCAGGTGAGGGTTACCCTACATCCCCTCTCTTACTTTTGTCAGGTTGATCCTCGCTATGGAGCGCTGTCCCATCTTTTCTTGTCTGGAAAATAGATCAGGAAATCATAGATCCTGTCCTATTTGGACCAGGAATTCCAGCACAGATGCCCCATAGAAATAGAAACTGGCTGGAATTCCGGATGCGCTTCTAGCCAGCCTGAGCCAGCATCAGTACCAGGGCAAGTGCCATTAGGCTGGCTCCTTAACTCTATGCATTACTAATCGGGAGTTTTTTGATAGCATGATTTATTTTATTCCCTTTCCATTTTTACGGTAAGGAAATACTGATTATTTCCTGAAGACTTCCTGATCTATACACTACCGTTCAAAAGTTTGGGGTCACCCAAACAATTTTGTGTTTTCCATGAAAAGTCACACTTATTCACCACCATACGTTGTGAAATGAATAGAAAATAGAGTCAAGACATTGACAAGGTTAAAAATAATGATTTGTATTTGAAATAACATTGCTCTTACATCACACTTTGCTTTCGTCAAAGAATCCTCCTTTTGCAGCAATTCCAGCATTGCACACCTTTGGCATTCTAGCTATTAAAGAGAACCAATCACGGAAGATTATTTTTTTTTTTTATTCCTTAATTCTATTTAAATTACTTTTTTATTAATATTTGTAAATAGAATTAAGGAATTTTCTGTCCGCGTTTTTAATTTATTCATGTCTCTCTTCACTGTCACGCGCCGGCTCTTTTCAAAAGAGCCGGCGCGTGACAGGAAGCTCCCGGCATGCAGAGCGGCAGGAAGAGCTCCCATGAGCCTTTGCCCGCCGCTCTGTAAATACACAGCGATCTCGCGCTATACAGCGCGAGATCGCTGTGTATATCTGTCCTAATTAAACCTATTAGTTTTCTCATGAAGATACAGACTGCACTTGCAGTCTGTATCTTATACTTTACCTAATCCTATGTAGCAGTGTAGTGAGCCGGGCGCCATCTTGATGACTGGAACGCACCGCTGGAACGCAAATGACGTCATCAAGATGGCGCCCGGCATTACTGCACCGCTACATAGGAGTAGGTAAAGTATAAGATACAGACTGCAAAGGCAGTCTGTATCTCCATAAGGTCTACTTATAAAGATACAGACTGCCTTTGCAGTCTGTATCTTATACTTTACCTACTCCTTTGTAGCGGTGCAGTAATGCCGGGCGCCATCTTGATGACGTCATTTGCGTTCCAGCGGTGCGTTCCAGTCATCAAGATGGCGCCCGGCTCACTACACTGCTACATAGGATTAGGTAAAGTATAAGATACAGACTGCACAGGCAGTCTGTATCTTTATAAGTAGACCTTATGGAGATACAGACTGCCTTTGCAGTCTGTATCTTATACTTTACCTAATCCTGTATAGCGGTGCAGTATTCCCGGGCACCGCCATCTTCATGACGTCAGTTGCGTTCCACTGCTGGAACGCACCGCTGGAACGCAAGTGACGTCATCAAGATGGCGGCGCCCAGCAATACTTTTACTACTATACAGGATTGGGTACAGTATAAGATACAGACTGTAAATGCAGTCTGTATCTTCAGGAATAGACTTAGGGAGAGAGAAACTTTTATTATAGGGACAGTTAATTTTAGGTGATTGGTTCTCTTTAATCTGTTGAGGTAAGCTGGAGAAATTGCACCCCACGCTTCTAGAAGCAGCTCCCACAAGTTGGATTGGTTGGATGGGCACTTCTGGCGTACCATACGGTCAAGCTGCTCCCTCAACAGCTCAATGGGGTTCAGATCTGGTGACTGCGCTGGCCACTCCATTACCTATGATAGAATACCAGCTGCTGCTTCTGCTGTAAATAGTTCTTGCACAATTTGGAGGTGTGTTTAGGGTCATTGTCCTGTTGTAGGAGGAATTTGGCTCCAATTAAGCGCTGTCCACTGGGTATGGCATGGCGGTGCAGAGTGATAGCCTTCCTTATTCAGAATCCCTTTTACCCTGTACAAATCTCCCACCTTACCAGCACCAACCCCAGACCATCACATTACCTCCACCATGCTTAACAGATGGCGTCAGGCATTCTTCCAGCATCTTTTCATTTGTTCTGCGTCTCACAGACGTTCTTCTTTGTGATCCAAACACCTCAAACTTGGATTCATCCATCCACAACACTTTTTTCCAGTCTTCCTCTGTCCAATGTCTGTGTTCTTTTGCCCATCTTAATCTTTTTCTTTTATTGGCCAGTCTCAGATATGGCTTTTTTTCTTTGCCTGAAGCCCAAAATCCGGCAGCCGCCTCTTCACTGTAGATGTTGACACTGGTGTTTTGCGGGTACTATTTGATGAAGATGCCAGTTGGGGACCTGTGAGGCGTCTGTTTCTCAAACTAGAGACTCTAATGTGCTTATCTTCTTGCTTAGTTGTGCAATGCGGCCTCCCACTTCTTTTTTACTCTGGTTAGAGCCTGTTTGTACTGTCCTCTGAAGGGAGTAGTACACACCATTGTAGGAAATCTTAAATTTCTTAGCAATTTCTCGCATGGAATAGCCTTCATTTCTAAGAACAAGAATAGACTGTCGAGTTTCAGATAAAAGTTCTCTTTTTCTGGCCATTTTGAGCGTTTAATTGAACCCACAAATGTGATGCTCCAGAAACACAATCTGCTCAAAGGAAGGTCAGTTTTGTAGCTTCTGTAACGAGCTAGACTGTTTTCAGATGTGTGAACATGATTGCACAAGGGTTTTCTAATCGTCAATTAGCCTTCTGAGCCAATGAGCAAACACATTGTACCATTAGAACACTGGAGTGATAGTTGCTGGAAATGGGCCTCTATACACCTATGTAGATATTGCACCAAAAACCAGACATTTGCAGCTAGAATAGTCATTTACCACATTAGCAATGTATAGAGTGTATTTCTTTAAAGTTAGGACTGGTTTAAAGTTATCTTCATTGAAAAGTACAGTGCTTTTCCTTCAAAAATAAGGACATTTCAATGTGATCCCAAACTTTTAAACGATAGTGTATTTCCTTACCGTAAAAACGGACTCATACGTGCGCATAGGGACTTAATCTTGCTATGGTCTCTTACATTCATTAAATAAACCTGAATGGAGATTGCAGTTTACCATTATCAAAATTACTGGCGGTAGTGAAAAAAAAAGCGATAAAGCAGTGTTTTCTGGCAAAGCTTATGTTTTCCTGGCTCATTGTGTGCGTGGGGACAATAGATTTTCATATTGGAGAGTTTTAGCCCAGCTTGCCATGCACCATAAACTTTTACAGCAGCTTACAAAAGTTTATTAAGCATGAAACATCATAAGCAGAATGCAGACTATTCCAGAGTGCATTAGAAACCAAGGAATGCGAAGAAGCTTTAATTTATCGCCTTAGGTTAAAAAAGAAAAATCTGTTGAAACATAAGTGATAACAAAAGCTTTGATGTTAATAAACCTAAATGGAAGTAAAAAAAAAAAAAAAAAAAATCAAAGTGTGTAAACGGTTAGGTTATAAAAGGGAAGATGACAGAGTTATACCCTGTAATTAGGTGTAATTTGTGCTTTTTGGGGTAGCTATTTGTCTCGTATGAACCGCAGCCTGTTTAGTGTTTGCTTGTGTAATGAAGATTTCTCCGAGGTTCAGTCCATTCAGAGCCATCACTAAACTTCACAAACTGAAAGTTTATTCCTTTAAATTGGCTGTTATCACAGATTTCTAAGTCGTAATGTAATTGCTGCTTTAAATCTGGGAAAGTGGTGGTAATCCTTTACTCGGACCCCCAAGCTAGTAATGAAAGGAGAATGTATAGATCTCTTCAGAGTAAAGTCAAGGAATCTAAGTAAGGTCCTATATACTGTTCCCTTGCTTCAGGTAGTTTCCGATGTCGTGAAAGTCCCTAAAAGGTACAACTGTTTGTGTATGTATTTTTTTTTTTTTTCAGTATTGCATCAGTGAATTGTGCGGTTTTAAACATGGTGCCCATGCACTGTATGCTAAAGTCAGCCTCCAATATAAGGCTATGTTCTCACACAGTATTTTTGCTCAGTATTTTGCAACCAAAACCAGGAGTGGATTAAAAACACAGAAAGACTATGTTCACACACTGTTGAAATTGAATGTATGGGCGCTATTTAATGGCAAATAACGGCCATTATTTAAAAACAGCCGTTGTTAAAAAATAACAGCAATAATTTGCCTTAAAATGGCGGCCATCCACTCAATTTCAACAGTGTGTGAACACTCTGTGTTTTTACTCCAATCCAGGTTTTTGTTGCAAAATACTGATCAAAATTACTGTGCAGGAACATAGCCTAACGCTTGCCCTACATCTTCATTAAGGGTGCGTTCACACATACAGGATCTGCAGCAGATTTGATGGTGCGGATTTGATGCTGTGTTAAGTTATTTAGATGAAATATGCTGCGGATCCGGTATGTGTGAATGTACCCTTCAGGGGTTATCCAGTGCTACAAAAACATGGCCTCTTTCTTTCAGAGACACCACGACTTTTGTCTCCAGTTCAGGTGCGGTTTTCAATTAAGCTCATTTCACTTCAATGGAACTGAGCGGAAAAACCCACCCAAGCTGGAGACAAGAGTGGGGCTGTCTCTGGAAGAAAGTGGCCATGTTTTTGTAGCGCTAGATAACCCCTTTAATATTAACCATTGTTCGGCCGACAGTACTCTCTCCCATTTTCCCCGTACACATGAATGTTTTGCATGAGTGAAAGATCAAATCCATCATACCTGATCACCTATTTCCACCAACATCATCTTTTGGTGGAGACTCTGGAGGCCCCCAGTCACTTTATACTCTTCACAGACAGATGACGTAGGTGGATATAAGGGTCAGATATGATGGCTTTTTACTGCCTGGAGGTAAGTGATAATTTGGTGGCCAGATATGTCACATAGAATGTTCTTCATTACTATACATTACACCCATTTAGCGGAATCCTAATAATGCTTGTCTGAGAGTTTGCCAGTTAAAACAGGGTTGTGGATTTTGCACTGTAATTATAAGTACAGTGCAGATCACTATCTTGAGGTTTATAGACTGCATTTCTAGTTTTCTGTTAGTATACGTATCATGTGTTCAATGATCAGACGGGCCAAGAACCGACCTGAATGTCATCTGTATGATAAATTGCCCTAGCATGTCTTCCTGCCAGTCTAGCTGGCACTGTCCTGGCAGGTAACACTCGGAGGGCTTCCATGTAGATTAGCTTTTCCGAATTGCTGATTGACCTAATTACACAGACTAATTACTTGACAGGTCCTCATGGATTGCGCTAATGGAATGTAAGAGGAAAAAAAGATTTAAAGCTATGAAATTTGCCTTATCTATACTCATTATACAAAACGACTTGCCGAGAATTAAAAAAAAAAAAAAAGCGCATGATACTATTTCCTAGTCCTGGTACAAAACATATCACTCCACCGATGAGACGCAGCCAACATTTAGAATCTGTTTAACAAGAAATTTTCAATTCCCACAACAATTGAAGCCACAGAGTATCAAAAATCTTGTGAAATTTCTGCCACTTGGGTGGCTAATTATTAGCATTCCTTCTCATTTAGTCAAAAGGAAACCAGATCTCGCCGGTGAGGTATTGTCTGACCTGCATTGTAAGACAGCTCCGAGGCTATGTGCATTGGAAACGTTAAATGTTTTTGATTAATGTGGGGCTTTTTCAGTACCAACTCTTATTTTGTACGTTAAGGTGTTTTTTTTTTTTTTCTTACTTTCTTTCCATACATATAATGCAGATGTGTAATAGGCAGTACATTATTATTAGAGCCTGCCAAAGTTATATTTTCTGCTTGAACAAGCTTCGCTATAGCCAGAAGTCAAATTCTCATTGTTTAAGAATTCCTGCTATGACTTTATAAAGAGTCAAATGCATTTGGTCATGTATAGCAGCACAGACACTTGGCAGACATATGTTGCCCCTATATGAATGAGCATAACAGATGTTCAAGAAAAGCTGAGCTGAAACTTGTGGTGTCCCGCGTCTCATGGTCTTCTGATTAGATTTGGCATAATTTATCTTTTTTTTTTTAACTTCCAAATAATCCTGATGTCAGGTAACATTGGATATTATTATGATTGGATATAATGTATACACCTGTTTGTAAGGTGTACGCTATGCTTTGTATGTGCTTGAGCTTTATCACCACTTCATTCACTTTCATTTGTACATATTTGATAAAGAAAAATGGGGGAATGGGGGGGTGCAGATGACTTTGTAGAAGGAAAATGTTTATTTTCTATTTATTTTATAATTTTCTATAATCCTTTTCAGTACGTAGTTATGGTATTAAAGGGTTAGTGCGGAGTTTAACAGTTATTCACTAAATAACACACATTATAAAGGTATAAAACTTTGTATGTGTGTTATTTAAGTAAATTGCGCCCTTCCTCATGTTCCCCCCCCCACCCCCGGAAGTGTGGTGCAGTATACTTACTCAATTGCTGTCAACCCCAACCCCGGGTTGACAACGTCATCTTCGGGAGACCAACCAGACCGTTCCAGCTGTCCCTTATGCCGGCCCCCCTCTGCCACGTCATCAGCTGCTCAGCCGTGATTGGCTGAGCATAACTATACAGGGAAGGGCGCCATTCATTTAAATAACACACATTACAAAGTTGTATAACTTTGTAATGTGTGTTGGTGAATAAATGTTAAACGCCACACTACCACTTTAGGGCCTACCTCTCACAGCTATTGCACAGGTGTACTTTAGAGTCTACGTTAGGCTAGGATTTTATTATTTTTTTTACATCCTGTTTTACAATCTTTAAGGGGTTCTCCAGCACTACAAAAAGATGGCCACTTGCTTTCAGAGACAGCATGACTCTTGTCTCCATTTCAGGCGTGGTTTGCAATCAAGCTCCATTCACTTCAATGGAACTAATGGCAAACCCCACCCAAACTGGAGAAAAGAGCTGTCTCTGGAAGAAAGTGACCATGTTTTTGTAGCTTTGGATAACCCCTTTAACATGTTACTGCCATTTAACATAGAGACACATCAAAAGTTTTGATCAGGTTTTGGGTGCTCAGACCCCCACCAGTTGTTAGAAAGAGCTGGGTGAAGCTAGGCATATCCCTCCCCATCTTTCTCCTGCATTGAGAAGAGAAACTAGTAGCTTAGTGCTTGAAACAAGGAGCAAAGCGGGGCGTATGCCTGACCACTTCCCTTCAGGCACACGGCTCTATAGACTGTCGGACAAACATTTCTTAAAGAGGACCTGTCACCCCCCCGTGCTGGGATGACAGGCTCCCGACCCCCAGTTAGATCCCCTTATACGTACCTCATACCGCTGAGTCCCGCTGCCGGTCCCGGGATGGAGATATCCCGGTCAGAAGCCGGCGCGCACGCTCTGTAGAGGCGTCCGGTGTCCATAGAGAGTGAATGGAGCCGGACTCATTTCTGCAGAGCGCGCACGGCTCCATTCATTCTCTATGGACGCCGGACCTCTCCAGAGAGCGCGCGCCGGCTTCTGACCGGAATATCTCCGTCCCGGGACCTGCTCCGGCAGCGGGACTCGGCGGGATGAGGTACGTATAAGGGGATCTAACTGGGGGTCGGGAGCCTGTCACCCCGGCACGGGGGGGGGGTGACAGGTCTCCTTTAAGTCAACAGTTATCTCTTAATGCTCTCCCCAGCTTGATGGAAATTGTAGTTTTGCAAGAGCTGGAGAGCCGAATGTTCCACATGCCTGGTTTAGATGCTGAAATAAACTCCAGTGGAAAAAAGACATATATTGGGTGAGTTTTATCAAACATGCTGTAAAGTGAAACTGGCTCAGTTGTCCCTAGCAACCAATCAGATTCCACTTTGCATTCCTCACAGACTCTTTGAAAATTAAAGGTGGAATCTGATTGGTTGCTAGGGGCAACTGAGCCAGTTTCACTTTACACCATGTTTGATAAATCTCCCCCCCTCATCTCAGGGAGTACCCAAAATTGCCATAAATTTTGGTCCTTGCATATAAGGAGCATCTACAAATGTTCCATTTCAATTTTTTTTATTCAAAACTACAGTCTACTCTAAGCTTAATTTTTATAAAATTTACAGTTCAGTCAAAATTAAAATCGCTCAGACCCAGCTGTAGGTGCCTCATTGCTCATGTTTTCCCTGTTATATTGCCAAATAATTCCATTTAAAAAGTTTATGCAAACAGTAGTTCCTGATGTTTGTCAGGTTGGACTAAACCAGGGATAGGGAATAGAGACGAGCGAACCTCCAGCATGCTCGAGTCGATTCGAACCCGAACTTTTGGCATTTGATTAGCGGTGGCTGCTGAACTTGGATAAAGCCCTAAGGCTATGTGGAAATCATAGATATAGTCATTGGCTGTATACATGTTTTCCAGACAACCTTAGAGCTTTATCCAAGTTCAGCAGCCCCAGCTAATCAAATACCGAACGTTCGGGTTCGGATGGACTCGAACCTGAACCCGGTTCACTCATCTTTAATAGGAAACTTTCCGCCATCCAGCTGCTGCAAAACTACAATTCCCATCATGCCTGGACAGCTAAAGCTTTAGCTTTGGCTATCCAGGCATGATGGGAATTGTAGTTTTGCAACAGCTGGAGGCCCGAAGGTTCCCTATCCCTGGAATAAACCAATAGCCAATCTTGCCAAAATCTTTAATTCATCTCATGATAATCAAAGGTGTATGACCGGCTTCAGTGTGGCCTTGTCTTGCAGTTGACGTGATTTACATGCTGTGTTATTATGATATCTTGGCACATTGGCAGTAGTTTATTACCATGACATCTACTTGATCTGGAGTTGCCCTTTCTAATTTTGTTCCCTACTTGTGTTTTATTTTTATTTTCAATAAAGCACACCCTTCACACCGGTCATTGCACCTTCCTGTGTTTGTATACTGTGTGTGTGTGTGTGTGTGTTAAAGTTCAAAGGTTAGACTTTAAATAAGTGTATCACCTTTACTCCCGTGCTTGTTCTTTCTTGTAAGAACAGTTAAAGGGCAATGTCCGAGCGTATGTCTGGTTATCAAGAACAGGTACACCAAAAATTGCCCACACTGTGTCAAGTTTATGTCAGCACTTGCGGAGCATAGGCAATTTATTAAAGGGGCACACCCATTGTAGGCTTTATTGCGGAGGGCGTACACCTTGGAAAATAAATAAAGCACTTGGGAAAAACAAGAAAATTTCATTTAACCCTTTGAGGACCAGGCCCAAAATGACCCAGTGGACCGCGCAAATTTTGATCTTAGTGTTTTCGTTTTTCCCTCCTCCCCTTCTAAGAGCTCTAGCACTCTCAGTTTTCTATCTACAAGCCATGTAAGTGCTTGTTTTTTACAGGAATAGTTGTACTGTGTAATGGCGTCTTTCATTTTACCATAACATGTATGATGGAACCCCAAATATATTATTTATGAAGATATAAATAGGTGAAATCGTAAAAAAGAATGCAATATGGTAACGTTTGGGGGGTTCCTGTGTCTACGTAATGCACTATATGGTAACAGCGACATGACACTATTATTCTATAGGTCAGTCCGAACACAACCATACGCAGGTTACACAGATTCTCTAATGTTATATATATATTTTTTTTTATGAAATCCTTTTTTTTGCCAATTAAATATTAATAAAATGGGCCTATTGTGACGCTTATAACGGTTTTATTTTTTCACCTACGGGGCTGTATGGGGTGTAATTTTTTCCGCCATGATCTCTAGTTTTTATTAATACCATATTTGTGAAGATCGGACGTTTTGATCACTTTTTATTGATTTTTTTTAATATATAATGTAACATAAAATCGGTAATCTGCTCACTTTTTCCCCTCTTTTCGTGTACGCCGTTTACTGGTCACAATGACGCTTGTTATATTTTAATAGATCGGACAATTCCGCACGCTACGGTATATTATATGTTTATCTATTTATTCATTTTTATATGTTTTATTTATATAATGGGAAAGGGGGGTGATTTAGACTTTTATTGGGGGAGGGGCTTTGGGGTAGTGTGTTAGTGTTTTGAACTTTTTTTTTTTACACCTTTGAAGTCCCTTTGGGGGACTTGTACATACAATACTTAGATTTCTACACTGATGAATGCTATGCCATAGGCATAGCATTGATCAGTGTTATCGGCGATCTGCTCATTGAGCCTGCCTGTGCAGGCGCAGTGTAGCAGATCGCCGATCGGACCGCACGGAGGCAGGTGAGAGACCTCCGGCAGTCCGTTTCAACGATCGGGACCCCCGCAGTCACACTGCGGGGGTCCCGATCGGTAAGTGACAGGGGACTCCCCCTGTCACTTACACTTAAACGCCGCGGTCGCGCCGTGATCGCGGCGTTTAAGGGGTTAATGACACGCGGCAGCGCGATCGCTGCAGCGTGTCATTACCGGTGAGGTCCCGGCTGCTGATTGCAGCCGGCCCCCACCTGCTATGAAGCGCGCCCCGCTCCGGAGCACGCTTCATAGCGGGAAAAACACCCAGGACGTAAGGTTACGTCATGGGTCGTCTGGGGACAGACTTCCATGACGTAACCCTACGTTCAGGGTCGTCTAAGGGTTAATATTGCTTTGCTGTGAAATCTTATGAAAATGTATTGTCTCCAGTAATTCTTTATAGTGTTTGTGCAATGGGTTTCAGGGGGTATTGGGGAAACCCTTATCTGTTGTAGAGAGTTAGCCAGACAATGATCTCTGGGGTTAATAAAAAAAAAAAAAAGGATGCACATTAGCTCTCATTGTGAAAAAAAAAAGAGCTGGCTAGGGGGACACTTGCCGAAAATGCATTGAGGCAGGCATGTAGTCGTGGGGGTGCAGGCTAAGGTTGTATGAAGCTCTTGCTTTCCCCCTCTCTCTTCTGCCAGTGTTAGACCACATTCATATGGCCCATGACTTATGGAAGCTATGATCCTCACGGCTGTATCAATACAGTAGCGGAAAGATTTGAACCATTGCAAAGTTCCCGACATCACAATCATACATGATCCCGAGATTCCAGGCCTCAGCTTCACAGTCCGCTTTTTACTTAATTCACGGAGTGCGTGAATGGCGGCCTTACTTTATTGCTGTTGATTAGAGATGAGCAAACCTGTAGTATGCTCGAGTCGATCCGAACCCGAACTTTCGGCATTTGATTAGCAGGGGCTGTTGAAGTTGGATAAAGCCCTAAGGCTATGTGGAAAACATGGATATAGTCATTGGCTGTATCCACGTGTTCCAGACAACCTTAGAGCTTTATCCAAGTTCAGCAGCCACCGCTTATCAAATGCCGAACGTTCGGGTATAGATCGACTCGAACCCGAACCCGGTTCGCTCCTCTCTACGGTTGATCTTAGAGTACCGGTCAATAGGAAAAACTTTTGACATGAGACAGGTCAAAAGTTTTGATTGGTTGGTCACTGTCTGATTTAGAC
Organism: Dendropsophus ebraccatus; assembly: GCF_027789765.1. Lineage (NCBI taxonomy): Eukaryota > Metazoa > Chordata > Amphibia > Anura > Hylidae > Dendropsophus > Dendropsophus ebraccatus. The sequence goes on along the minus strand of NC_091458.1, from coordinate 33,245,495 downwards.
TTGGACAACCCAATAGACTTACATGCAGGTGCTGCATGCAGGTTTCGTCCAGCTCGTTCTCCTCATTGATTGGTCATGGTCAATCATACTCCAATCAAAAGTTTTGACATATGCTTTAAGCTGTCCAAAAAAAATTTAATTAATGGAGCTAGTCCAAATGTATGTGAAGTAGCATACCACTTATGGAACACTCAAGAAGTCAGTCTCCATTCTAATACTGCCCATGGGAATTTCTATAGACAACGGCAGAAAACATTTGGAATTGTAAAAATTTAGGGTGCATTGACTACCTGGCTTCAAGGGTTTCTCCACCACTGGTATGTATCACATTGATATATTCTTTATTTCAATTATATCCTTGTAAATTCATGTCTGTACCAGCTGAACACTTGTACCAGTATGTTGTATTTTGCTGCAGATCTAACCCATTGCTTTGCAGAGGGCAGGTTCTGTAGGTAAGTCGTGGAATCCAGGCCATTTCTGCAGTAATATTTCTTCTTCATGGGAACATTACCTTGTAAAACCTAAGCGTAAATAGGACTATTTGTAAATTAGGTTTATATATTGTTTTTTTTGCTGTCGTACCTTTTACAGTTTGTGATGTTCAATGTGTTTATCGGCTCACTTTTTGACCTCTTACCTTTATTACCAAGTGGAATAAATTCTAGCTGCATACCACAGACCCTTCTACACATGGGAAGAAAGGTTAACACTGATGTTTATGGACGCCTGGCATGAAAGCAAGGATGAATTCCTGGGACTTGAAAACAAGAGCAATTTAGCTGCACCTTGCATTGTCATTGCTGCAAAAGACGGGCTGGATATTTCCTCATTACATTCACTTTACGTAATACAGATTTACCATGAGGGACACTATAACTTTTGCCTTTGTTTCTAAATACTGTAAGGTTACTGGGTGATTGGTGACGTTCATTCTGGAATATGATTGATGTTCTCCCGCTGATAAATGTGTAATCAGCGGGCGTCCAACTAACAATCAGTCCCTAGTCTGAAGTTTGATAAAGTGGTGGTCTCAATTATGGTATGTTGCTTTAGTCCTAGTTTATGGGACTGCTGGAGATAAGTGAGCATGGTTCTACTTACAGAATTGGACCCGATTCACACATCCATAGAGCTGTCTGCAGCCATGGACCCGCAGCTACAGGTAGCACTGTGGATGTCCAGCCCAAACCCAGAATGGACAGCTTGTCTGTTTTTTTGCAGCTCGGCCCCAACACAGACCTGTAACACCTATGGGGATGTGTGTGGGGCCATAGAAATGAATAAATCCTTATTCTGTCCGCATTTACGGGTCTCATGATGTGGACAGAATAAATGGACGTGTGACAGGGGCCATATTATACATTTTTTTTCTTGTGTTTGCAAGTCCATATCAAGTGTACCAATATTTGTTGTAATTTTTTAATTTGCTTCTCAGTCCCCATGTTTCGTGATGTTGGTGTTTCTAAGCACAAGGAGCCTGCCACTGACAAGCTTAGCCAAGCATAGCACTCATAGGGGTGAATAAGGAAATCCCGGCACTCACCTAGGGAAGTTATGCTTGTTTTATTATGTGCAAAACATCAAGTACAGGAGGACGTGTTTCGACATATAGCCTTCATCAGCTCATGGAGCTCATGATGTTTTGCACATAATAAAACAAGCATAACTTCTCTAGGTGAGTGCCGGGATTTCCTTATTCACTACGTCTGGGACGCCATCCCGCCACGAGCACCACCACCACAGAAGTGCTGTCTCCTCCACAATACTAGCTCATACTAGGACATTTCTCAAGACTGGCATACAAGTATCCACACCTCTTAGTAAAGCCAGACGGCCCTGGCACAGGCACTGCGATATAAATCTACACCTGCTCTGGAGCAGGTGTAGATTTGTGTCATTATACATCAGGTGCAGGAGGAAGCCACGCCTCCTCCCGCCTTGCAATGCTACTCTGCCCGCCCATCAGGCGAGCAGGGAATATGGCTGGCGCACGCCATAGAAAAGGGGAGAATGTTACTGTTTTCTGTGGTGTATGCCTGGGCATATATTGGTAAATGTCCTTTTTTTGGTCGTTTTTAAGGCCAAATAGACATTATTTTATGACGGCAGTGATTGTACAAATAGCAGCTCTCATTATAAAGTATCGTCCATTATTTGGCCTCAAAATGACGGCCGTCCTGAAAGATGGCCGTCAAACGCCCAAAAAAAGACTGTGTGTAAATATAGCCCCTAGAGTTCAATGGAGCAGCAGTTGAGCATGTGCACTACTATTATTCTCTATAGGACTGCTGAAGATAAATATTAAATAGGTGATACACTCTGCTTTCAGCAATGTATCACTTGTCAGCATGGTGCAGTTTCCAAAAAAATCTATGTATTATCAGGTGCCACATGACCAGAGCCCTATGTGATCCACCAGTCCTCTCCATGATATCTTCCGTACTCATTGCATGCCGGATCCCCGCTCCATTCCACTAATGATTGACAGGTAGAGAGAAAGCTGTCAGTCAGCGACGCAAATATGGGGAGAGCCTGCCGCTCATGACTACAAGGACTCTTAGGTCACACAGCGCTCGGCTCATACTTCATCTGATTAATCGTGTTTATATGTATATTATTGCATATTGATAAGTGAGACATTACTGAGATCAGCAGATCTGTCAGGACTTTATCATCATCCTGGTGACAGATTCCCTCTAAATTGAAGACAGTCGTGAACTTTGCGTTTTATTTGTGGAGGCTTCTGGCTGCTTCATTTCCTAGGAACAGTATTTGGTAAAGATCTTACATTGTGAGCTTTTGTCTGGAACAACAGAGAAGATAACCCGGGGCCCTATCTAGATTTTAATTGTAAACGGCATTATGTACATTGCAGATTCTGCTTGGCGCTTGTCGTTTTCTTTCATTAATTACAGCAAAATTAATGTTTTGCATTATGTTGGTTCTGCTTTGTGAGTTTGCTACCAAGAACATCCGGTTTTGCTCTTCCAGTCTCTTGTCCCAGTAGCGGTGCATAAGCTCCTTGTAGAATACCATACGTGTGTTGACCCCCGTCTTCTGTCGATTCAATCTTCGGGAGGCCGGCCGACTCGCTGCAGCCGTCCCGCATGCCGGCCCCCCTCTGCAGCGTTATCAGCTGCTCAGCCGCGATTGGCTGAGCAGTTATGCTCAGCCAATTGCGGCTGAGCAGCTGATGACTCTGCAGGGTCGGCCGGCAGGAGCGGGTCGGCCGGCCTCCCGAAGATTACGTATTTTGAACAAGATGGCGGACGGGGTCGATCGACACAGATCAGGTATGTATAGCGCACCACACTTCCGGGTACACGTGCGGGGGTGGGGGGCGATTCATAGACTTAACATACATTACAAAGTTGTATAACTTCGTAATGTGTGTTATTCTGTGAATAATTGCTGAGCGCTGCACTACCCCTGTAAAGGATAAGTCCGGCAACATTTTTCATTAAAGTAATATATTGGCCCCCAAAAGTTATACAAATCACCGATATTACGGGAAATGCTTATAAAGTGCTTTTTTCCCTGCACTTACTACTGCATCAAGGCTTCACTTCCTGGATAACATGGTGATGTCACTTCCTGGATAACATGGTGATGTCACTTCCTGGATAACATGGTGATGTCACAACCTGACTCCCAGAGCTGTGTAGCTGTGGCTGCTGGAGAGGATGATGGCAGGGGGACACTGAGGGACACTGAGCATCCCCCTGCCATCATCCTCTCCAGCAGCCACAGCCCGCACAGCTCTGGGAGTCGGGTCGTGACATCACCATGTTATCCAGGAAGTGACATCACCATGTTATCCAGGAAGTGACATCACCATGTTATCCAGGAAGTGACATCACCATGTTATCCAGGAAGTGACATCACCATGTTATCCAGGAAGTGACATCACCATGTTATCCAGGAAGTGACATCACCATGTTATCCAAGTGAAGCCTTGATGCAGAAGTAAGTGCAGGGAAAAATCACTTTATAAGCATTTCTAGTAATAATTGGTGATTTGTATAACTTTTGGGGGCAATACAATACTTTATAAAATGATTTCCCCGTACTTCACCTTTTAAGCTTATTTCTCTTCCTTACTGAGTTGGCATTTATTCAAAATCAGCTATGAGGTGGAAAAGGTAGAAATATGTGCAATGCAACTGTGTACCTGTGTCAAGTTCGTTGGCGACCTGCCCCCTGGGTTTAACCAGCACCGTAAATATAAAGAAGCAAGGTTCCTGGGTCAATTCATTGTATAGTCAGGCCACATGTCGCTGTTTAAATTCACCAATGTTGGCCTCATGTCCCGTGTTCACACAGTAATGTGTGGCCTATAATGATGATTCTATCAGCTGCAAAAAAGGTTTTATTGTTCATTGGATTATTGCTGGTGCTTTTGCACAGGCCAGTTATTGGGAATCCACACTCCTATGAACACTCTTTCTCCCGATAAAAAGATCCTTTTAGATGCATGGAGTTTTTATAAGCTTATAGTGAAACCTATTGTGCATCTCATGAGCCTTTGTTCACACTGGAGTTTTATTCAGTGTTTTTTTTTTTTTTTATGGCAAAGATCTGCAGCGCTAGTTTCGCCGATAAAAATACTGGAATCATATGAACCCCTTTATAAGTCTGTAGGATTTGTTAGAAACTAGACCCCGTCTTGGCTTTCATAGCTCCCTTATGATGTTAGTGTGAACAGACCCTTATACACACTTATGATTGAATTCATCACCAGATTCTTAAAGGAAAAGCGTTGTAATTATTCATTAGAGAATTTTTAAGAATTCCTATTAAATCTTTACCCTCCCCGCCGGAGATTTTCTTTCATATGGTTCAAGCTGCTCACATTACAGCGTATGGTAGTGCTGGGCTCGGAATTCTCTCATGTAATCCTTGCCTCGGTTTCCTTCACTATTCATCTCCTCGCCTCTTGCCGCTCTTTCAGTAAGACATCAATCTTCTGACACCCAGTGGCTACTCTGAGCTGTTGCATACTGTCTCGCTTTCTGGCCAGTGACATTACATGAGAGAGGAGCGTGCCAGAAGGGCAGTGTGTTTTTGGTTTAGGTTGGCATGTGACCCACGGCTACAGGAGACTTCCACGCCATTGTCAAGCGTTATGTCATCCGGGAAGGATGCAAGCGCCAGAGTTTTCTTTTTGAGACTTCTTATAGAGTTTCTGTGGCACATAGGAAAAGGAATTACACGTATGATAATGGATCTCTGAGGTCCAGAAATATGTCATCTGTTGTATGATAAGCTCCAAGTCCCGGGACATAAACTGACTGCAACTCTCTTTAGTTTCACGTCTTTAAGGGACACCGCGTTCCGACCAAGTACAAGTGTCTGGACTTTATGTCTCCTCGCCCAAACCAAGGAGCAGCGCTCAGCTGCTGGGGTTACTCCATTCCTCTTGTCAGAAGAGGATTAAGCGCCTTAACCCCTTTTACATCTCTTTGTAATGGTACAGTTGTTGTACACATCCAATTAAACGCACCGCACTGAATGTCTGCCTGCTATCCATTTAGAGACACTAATGCAAGAGGACTGTGAAGCGGAACGTAAAGTGATACAAACAAGAAGGGGGGGGGGGGTATACAATTTACATGTGTCGCTAGAACTGATAGAAAATAATAATAATAAAATGCAGTAACCAAATAAGTTTTCCCAGGAGGTTCGAAGGAATCCATCTCTCCATTCTTGCCATGAAGCATGAAGAATATTCTTGCAATGAGAAGCGCTTGTGATGATCCCCAGACACCCTTCTCAGCATGCCCGGGATGATTCTTAAACTTAGACTAAACAAGGCAAAGTGATAGTGTGCCTGTCACTGTTAGCTCTGGGGAGTCCAGGATGGAAGTTTCCAGAGTGAGGACAAATAGTCGTCATCCTGACCCTGACCTTCTATCATCACTCTGCAATCTGTTTGGTTCAACATTAAAACCCCGTTGTCTCAATTATTGTATAGACATCATTCTGTATAAGAAGTATTACTATTTGGATCTATGATTCAATGTATTTGATTAGTCAGTGTGTCTGTGCCCAGCGTTTGAGGTTTAATTCACCTGGAGTTTCAACATTTTCCCACAGCGATGACATGTGCAATGTGTCAGATTCACAGGTTGCATCATTGGGCTAGCATGTTCCAGTATGTCAGGAGAGCTTACCACTGTTCATCATAGGGGTTATATAGCCTTAAAGGGAACCAAACACCGCCAAAACAGCCCTGCAGAATTGCATAAAGTGCTATAAAGCCCCTAGAACTGATTCTGACCGTATAACTAATCAGTTCTCCTCCTAGGCTCTATGGACTTTTAAAATTTCCAGTGCCACATGCTAATGACCTTTATCTAGTCATCTGGGTGGTCCTCTTTGGCCAAGTAGCCTCTCTGGGTGTCATTACAATTGCAGCGCTTGCAGCATCAGAGAGGAGGGCCGTCTTGTATGGATCTTGTATAGACACAGACATCATTGCTAGGGTGTACCCAAAACAGTAATAATAATAATTATTCTTTTATTTGTATAGCGCACACAGATTCCGCAGCACTTCACATAATTATTTTTTTTGCCAATTATTGCTCCCTGTCCCCAATAGGGCTCACAATCTAAATTCACCTATCTGTATGTTTTTTGGGTGTGGAAGGAAACTGGAGTACCCGGAGGAAACCCACGCAAACGCAAAGAGAACATACAAACTCTTTGCAGATGTTGCCCTTGGTGGGATTTGAAGGAAGGCCATTTATGTGTACTGCTTGTAAACAGGACAACTCTGATCCTGCCCCCTTAAATGTGGAGACTAAGACAAAGCTGTGCACCATGGTGGTGATGGTGGGAGGTTTCCCTGGGGCTTAAAGCCACTAGTGCAGAGATGTTGGTGGTGCGGTCCTTTTTCTTGAAACTCTGCCTGGTTCCTGCACTTGGTGCCGGTCTTTCCCAAGTATCGGGGGCAGGCCTGCTGCCGGCCAGCTTGGTGATACCCCATCCCCTCTGTGACGCGGCTCCATTGATTCTAAGGAAGCTGTGTCACAGAGAGGTGGGGGTTTCGTTAAACTGGGGGGCGGTGGGCCTGCCTCAGTTCTCCGGAGGAGGCCGGGGCTCGTGAAAAGACAGGTGCCAAGCCCAGGAACCAGGTGGGGTTTCAAGAAAATAAACTGTGCCATCTGCATCCCGGTGTCAATCAATTTAAGGTTAGAAAAAAAATAAAAGCAGCGATGTACCTTTACAGGGAATCAATCGGCAGGATTGTGCTGATATGTTTCGCAGAAACATGATATACCAGCCGTGGCTGCAGCAGTAGCTTTGGTTAGGGGAAAAAGTAACTTTATTCTGCTGTGCAAGGCAGGGAGAGGGGTGGCAACTAGTCATCTGGGCAGGGAGCCCTCCCTGACTAGTCATCACTAGTCTGCTGTGCAAGGCAGGGAGAGGGGTGGCAACTAGTCATCTGGGCAGGGAGCCCTCCCTGACTAGTCATCACTAGTCTGCTGTGCAAGGCAGGGAGAGGGGTGGCAACTAGTCATCTGGGCAGGGAGCCCTCCCTGACTAGTCATCACTAGTCTGCTGTGCAAGGCAGGGAGAGGGGTGGCAACTAGTCATCTGGGCAGGGAGCCCTCCCTGACTAGTCATCACTAGTCTGCTGTGCAAGGCAGGGAGAGGGTGGCAACTAGTCATCTGGGCAGGGAGCCCTCCCTGACTAGTCATTTCTCACGCAGTGTGGGGATGGTTGATAGGGAGAGATACCTGTTAATGTCCTCTCTGCCTGTCAATCATTCCCGCAGAGAGTGATAACTAGTCACGGACAGCTGACCAGTCGTCGCCCCTCTCCTGACCTTGCATGGTAGAATAAGAGTGTTTTTTTCTCCTTACTAATGCTACTGCTGCAGCCGCGGCGGGTACTTGCTGCGAGCTGCACAGTAGCTCTATACTATGATTCTGGGAACCCTATCAGTACAATCGTGACTTTATTAACAGCTATGAGATTACTAAAATTATTGATTATTGTTACTGCCCTGATTAGCTGTGTTAAGGGGTCCATAGTCTCTCCAACATTTACCAGCACTGCATTGCTGTACTGAAGTACTGTAGCTTTGTCCCTTTCATACAAACTAAGAAACCCTGCAGTACTCGGCTACTAATAAAGCAATGATGCAGGTACAAGCAACTGATAAACAAATATTTCAAATATTGAAAAGGCTGTGGCACTCACATTAGCACCATGCGGACTCCCACGACCACCACCTTTAGTCTCCGAATGCTCCATGTTTAAACCACATTCAGAAGAAATATATCAAAATGTCCTCTGAAAATTATTTAAGTGTGACTATACCTTTTAATTTTTTTAAAATTAAAATCATACATTTAATATTTTATAATATAGTGTTTATTATATTGAGAATCCCCCCTCCACCTTTTTAGGCAGAGTTACCATCTGTGTCTCATGGTTCTTTTCCATTGCTTTAGATTTATTCTTTTATTCTTTATAGTCTTGTTTTTTCGCCGTTTGTGTTAGTTTATTGATAGGCTCTTTATATTGCCCCCATTGACATCATATGACATTATCTGAATGCGGAGCATTCACCAGGTCACTGTTTACACAGTCCAAAAATTAATTTCCTTTACTTCCTCATAGTAAGATGACGTGGGCTGTCCAATATGTTCTGTGATTCAGCTACGCTTTTATTGATGATTTTATCAATTTATTCTACTCTGAAACGTGCCGTTCCTTTTATTCCACCTCCTAGAATACTTTTAATCAAATGAGAATAAAGGCCATGTAAAGTTTAATTGTGTCCCATGGAAAAACACTGGATTAGTATACTTCAGAAATAGAAAAATGAGCGTCAGTAGTGCATTGTATGCGAATCTGAATAATATGATGGCACATGGCACAAGGACTACCACTAGATTGTTATGGCCTCCCAATATTGTATATACATGTAAAATGACAGGTTGTAGTCTGTTTTGTACATTACTTTTTTGATATATAAGATTTATATTAAAGGAGTACTTCTTTTTTTTCCCTATCAGCTGGTGTCAAAGTTATACAGATTTGTGACTTATTTATATTTTTAAAAAACTCAAGTCTTCCAGGACTTATCAGCTGCTGTATGTCCTGCAGTAGGTAGATTCTTTCCAGTCTTACACAGTGCTCTTTGCTGCCACCTCTCTCCATGTCAGGAACTGTCCAAAGCTGGAAAGGTTTTCTGTAGGAATTTGCTGCTGCTCTGGACAGTTCCTGACATAGACAGAGGTGGCAGCAGAGAGCACTGTGTCAGACTGAAAAGAATACACCACTTCCTGCAGGACATACAGCAGCTGATAAGTACTTGAGATTATAATTTGTGCTAAGAAGCAGCGGCAGCATAAAGGACATTTGTAGAGCAACGCTAAGCAGTTTAAGCTGTGAGTCGCTAGGATGATATCTAATACCCACTATAAATTTGTATATTCCTTTTACACCCTTTGCTTTTCTCTCTCTCTCTGTCTCTCCATTGACTCACCCTCCTCTCCAACTCTGAGGTTTCTTGGGCAGCATATAACCTGTTTTTTTAGTGAGCTGCCTGCGTTGTAAAGACAAGACAGAATCAAACTTTTTTCTTTTTCGTTTTAGACCGAGGGAAAGATTAAGATTGGGGGTATCTAATGTCAATGACCCGTTTTAATTATATCCCATCAGTTTTAAAAGGCTGGATGGCCCCTTTCATACTAGTGGTTTATGGGGAAAACCAGAGAGAATGTGGCTTTTGGGTTTTAATTCACTAACAGGACATTTGTATCGTTATTTACCATGTTACAGAAATAGTGGAGCTGCAACCCAGTCACCAGTCACACTCTCTGTAAGCTCGGTAGCTCATGTTAAAGGGTTTGTCCAAAATAACAAATGAAAATAAGATTTGAAGAATTAAAGGGGTTATCAAGCGCTACAAAAACATGGCCACTGCCCCCCCCCCCTCTCTTGTCTCCAGTTTAGATGTGGTTTGCAATTAAGCTCCATTTACTTCAATGGAACTGACTTCCAAACCCCACCCAATCTGGAGACAAGAGAGGGGAAAAATGGCCATGTTTTTGTAGCGCTGGATAACCCCTTTAAAAAACAAGATGAACTATTATTTGTTAAGATACTGTGATGGTCCCTGAGAGTCTTTGTTTACTTTTCATGCAGCTACGTGACTGATGCAGTCAGTTATGCAGTTATTTGTCTCTGCGGTATCATCGCAAGTATGCTGATATCACTGCAGAAGTCATCTACATCTTTGCTGCAAGAAAATCTGCAAAGAACGCTAGCTGCTGCTGGAGCACTAGAGAATTTAACCAGTTAGCAGATTTTAATTTCCTGCTCTTGGCTTTTTTTTTTGTCTCTAACGACCCTATGAACTCCACGTCACTTTTTGCCCCTGCAGAGGCTGCTGTAAGTGCAGGGCTTTAGTAGATAACCGGTTCCCCCACAGACAGCTTGTAATGTCCTGTTTGGGTTAGATATGATATTCAGTTTATTTAATTCTATTTATTATTATTATTTTTATTATATTAAATGGGCACTGTCATGAAAAAAAAAAACTTTTGACAACTCATCAGGAGAACAAGGGGGGAAAAGCGTTTGTGCATCCTTCGTGTTCACTCCAGGCTTTGTGTCATATTTTCTAGATGGACTTTCAGTGTCTATGGGGTCCATGTAGATCGAAGACACAGAGAGGGGACAAAACTACAGATTGGTCAGGGTCTAAACAGTGATAAAAACTTTTGACATGTCTCTGACGTGTCAAAACTTTTTTTTTTTTTTTTTATTACCACTGGGGGCTGGCCAGCCCACCTCCAGTGCTTCACCCCCAGCTGGTGCCTGGGAATAGAACGGCGCTGTACGCGAGAACCAGGCTGTGATTCACAAAAAGGACTGCGACACTGGCTTCCATACGCCAACGCCATTCTATCAATGTGCAAAACTTAAAGCAAATGTGCTGATGGCAGATTTGCTTTAAAGGGGTTGTACACCAAAAAATTTTAATTTCAAATCAACTGCTGCCAAAAAAACTCAAGCCTTCCAGTACTTATCAACTGCTGTATGCCCAACAGGAAGTTGTATTATTTCCAGTCTGGAGAGCAGGAGAGGTTTTCTATGGGGATTTGCTGCTGCTCTGGACAGTTCCTGACATGGACAGAGGAGGCAACAGAGAGCACTGTGTCAGACAGGAAAGAAAACACCACTTCCTGCAGGACACACAGCAGCTGATAAGTACTGGAAGACTTAAGATTTCTTAATAGAAGTGAATTACAAATCTCTGACACTTTATGGGACCAGTTGATTTGAAAGAAGAAAAAAAATGGTGAACAACCCCTTTAACCCCTTAAGGACCGGGCCTGAAATGGCCTTAAGGACCGGAGTAAATTTTATGAATATGACCAGTGTCACTTTATTCATTAATAATTTCGGAATGCTTTTACCTATCCGGCTGATTCTGAGATTGTTTTCTCGTGACATATTGTACTTCACATTTCTAGTAAATTGGAGTCGATACTTATAACAAATCTTTATGAAAAAAAACAAAATAGCGTGAAAAATTGTGAAAAAATGCATTTTTCCATCTTTAAAACTTTTCTGCTTATACAGAAAATGGTTATATCACATAAATTATATATTAAATAGCATTAGCAACATCTCTATTTTATGTTGGCGACATTTATTAAACTATCTTTCATTTTTTTTAAACAATAGAAAGCGTAAAACATTAGCAGCAAATTTCCAAATTTTCGGTAAAATTTCAAAATCAGATATTTTTAGGGACCTGTTCAGGTTTAAAGTGTATTTGAGGGGACTGTGTGTTAGAAAGCCCCACGAAGCACCCCATTTCAGAAACTGCACCCCCCAAACTCTGCAAAAGCATATCCAGAAAGTTTTTTAACCCTTTAGGGGAGTCACAGAAATAAAAGCTAAGTGTGTAAGAAATTTGAAAATTTTTATTTTCTGTGCAGAGATTTTATTGTAATCCAATATTTTTCATAATTATGACCCTATTACCAGAGAAATGCACCCCAATAATTATTACCCCGTTTCTGCAGTTTATAGAAATACCCCATATGTGGCCCTATTGCGCTATTTGACGCAACCACAAGCCTCAGATATAAGGGAGCGCCTAGTGAATTTCAATGGCTCCATTATATTTGGTCATTTCTGACTGTACCACTTCAGGTTGGCAGAGGCTCTGGGGTGCCAAAACCTAAAAAACACCCCTAAAGGGACACCATTCAGAAAACTAAACCCCTCAAGCAATGTAACAAGGGGTGCGGTGAGCATCTGGACCCCACAGGTGCTTCACAGATTTTCCAAACAATGTGGCGTGAAAAAAGACAAAAGTATTTTTTACACTAAAACGTTGTTCTAGCCTTCAATTTTTCATTTTCACAAAGGGATAAAAGGAAAAAAAAGACACAAAAAGTGTATCGCAGTTTCTCCCGAGTACAGAAATACCCCACATGTGGACATAAAGTGCCAAGCGGGCGCAGGACGAGCCTCCAAAGGGAAGGAGCGTTTGGAAGCTGGATTTCACTGGAATGGATTTCAATGGCCACATCGCATTTACAGAGCCCTCGTGCTGCCAAAACACTGGAAACCCCCCACAAGTGACCCCATTCTGGAAACTACACCCCTCAAGGAATCTAACAAGGGGGGCAGTGAGCATATGGACCCCACTGGTGACGGGCACAAATGTGGAACAATGTGACGTGAAAGTGAAAAATTTCATTTTTTCACTTTCATGGCACAAATGTGCCTGTCATCAAGGGGTCCATTTGCTCACTACACCCCTTGTTAGATTCCTTGATTCCTGTGTAGTTTCCATAATGGGGTCACTTGTGGGGGGTTTCCACTGTCTTGGCAGCACGAGGGCTCTGTAAATGCGACATGGCGTTCATAATCCATTCTAGCCAAATCCAACCTCCAAAATCCAAATGGCGCTCCTTCCCTTCGGAGGCTTGCCCTGCGCCCACATGGCGCTTTATGTCCTCATGTGGGGTATTTACGGACTCGGGGGAAATTGCTCTACACATTTTGTGTTTTTTTTTCTCTTTTAACCCCTTGTGAAAATGATAAATTCAAGGCTAGACCAACATTATAGTGTAAAAAATGTAATATTTCATTTTCACGCCACATTGTTCCACATTTGTGCCCGTCACCAGTGGGGTCCATATGCTCACTACACCCCTTGTTACATTCCTTGAGGAGTGTAGTTTCCATAATGGGATCACTTGTGGGGGGTTTCAACTGTCTTGGCAACACAATGGCCTTTTAAATACAACATGGCCCCTCGAAATCCAATCCAGCCTCAAAAAACCAAATGGCGCTCCTTCCCTTTGGAGGCTTACCCTGCACCTGCATGGCGCTTTATGTCCACATGTGGGGTATTTCCGTACTCAGGAGAAATTGCGCTACACATTTAGTGTTTTTTTTACCTTTTAGCCCCTTGTGAAAATGAAAAAATCATGACAAGATTAATGATTTAGAGTAAAAATGTTAAAAAAATTACACTAAATGTTGGTCTAGCCTTGATTTTTTTCTATTTCCACAAGGGGTTAAAAAAGAAAATGAACACAAAACGTGTAGGGTAATTTCCCCTGAGTACGAAAATACCCCACATGTGGACATAATGTGCCATATTGGCACAGGGCACGCCACCAAAGAGACAGAGCGCCATTTAGAGGCTTGAATGGAGGATGGAGGCCATGTCGCAATTACAAAGCTCCTGTGCTGCCAGGACAGTAGAAACCCCCCACAAGTGACCCCATTCTGGAAATTACACCCCATAAGGAATCTAACGAGGGGTGCAGTGAGCATATGGACCCCACTGGTGACGGGCACATGTGTAGAACATGTGCCGTGAAAATAAAAAATACCATTTTTTTCATTTTCACGTCCCAAATGTGGCCGTCACCAGGGGGCCATATACCCGCTGCCCCACTTGTTAGATTCCTTATGGGGTGTAGTTTCCAGAATGGGGTCACTTGTGGGGGGTTTCTACTGTCCTGGCAGCACAAAGGCTTTGTAATTGCATCATGGCCTCCTCTAATGGGAATGGCGGCCATACCTATTTAGCTGGGGAAAAGGGACAATTCTAATTTATTTTGGGGTATTAGGCCAATTATTAGTTTATAAGGTTGGAAATGACAGGTGTCCATCAAATTCAACCTGTGTTGATCCAGAGGAAGGCAAAAAACCCTCGTGAGGCAGACGACAGTAGCCTAATCACAGGGGAAAAATTCCTTCCCGACTCCATAATGGCGATCAGAATAATCCCTGGACTAACGTGACCCCTGAAATAGGAATAAGGGACAGAATTTAAATAATGTAGAACCCCAATGACGTGTAGTGCGCCTGGAAGCGATCCAGTATGCAGAGGCCGGGGTGATCAGGACAGGTGTCACACTGGAAAATGGTGTCCTTCCTGATCCCCCTGTTACGCCACACTCTGCACTTCTTCTGGGGTCTCCCTTTCTCCAGTGTGGGGGACGTCACCTGGAAAATGTTGTCCTGGTGCGATACGAGGTCCTTCATATCCAGAAGCGCTGGGGCCGCTATATGGCTACTAAATATTAGGGCTTTATTACGGCTTCTGATATTTTCGGATCGTGCCGCAAGCTACAGTAGCTCGGGCAGCGAGGGAGCGGAAGAGGGGGGCGCTGGTATAAAAGTTATCCCCGTACAGGTGGTGGTGACCTTTATCCAGCAGTGGGAAGATCAGTTCCCGGACGATCTTCCCACTTGTTCCGAGGATGGGAGGGGGCATCTGGGGCTGGATTCGGGTGTTCCTTCCTACATACACTCTAAGGGTACGTGCACACTGCGGAATCGCGACAGATAACCCTTCGTGCATTCCGCAGTTGGCACCCACCGGCGGACTGATGCAGGCGCGCGTCTCCGTCCGTGTCATAGACTCCATTCTATGCATGGGCGGATTCCGCTCTCTGTCCAACGTGTTCATTCTTTGGACGGACGATGGAATCCGCCTGTGCATAACATGGAGTCTATGACACGGGTGGAGACGCGCGCCTGCATCAGTCCGCAGTCATCAGTCAGGTGGGTGCCAGCTGCGGAATGCACAAAGGTTTATCTTCGCCATTGCGCAGTGTGCACCTACCCTAAATCTGTAAGAGTACCCTGAGGTACGCTCACAGAGTTAGTAGAATTTCACGCCATACCGTGATCTCTTATTGGGACGGTACTGGCGGAAAAGACGTGTCTGGGAGGCAGCATACGCTACGCTTCCCCCCAGACATGTCATTGGAGGATGAGGATGAATGGAGGAACGAAGGATCCCCCTCATTTATCCTCACTGGCTGTTTCGGTGTCGGAGGCAATAACGTATCCCTCTGACGCCGAAAACACCCTGGGGGTCATCTTTATATGGGGACTAGTATATGGGGTATGTAGTGGTGTAGTGTCAAACTTTATTCAATGTAGTGTGGTGTAATGTAGTGTTTTTTACGTGTTTTTTTACAGTAAGTATAAAAAAAAAAAAAACTATGCCAAAAATGGTGTTGCTGATAAATGCTGCACTTATGTGCGGCACTTATAAGCAGACCGTGGCAGTAGGATAGAGAAAAAAAACACCCTACGCCAAAAAGGAGGAGTTGCTGATTAGCAGCGCACTTTCGTGCGATGCTGATCAACACTCAGCGGCAATAGGGTGCGGAAAATAGAAAAAAAAAAATTGAAAAAAAAAAAAATAAATTTATTACATGCTGAACATCCCTGTAGCTGCTGATAAGTGTATTACACATATCAGCCGCTAGAGGGCAGCAGAGCGGAAAATCCCGAAAACCCGACGCTGGAGCCGAAAATAGCCGAACGTGACGTCACGGAAGAAGCCGAAGACCCGAACGAGACCGCGAGGACGCCGCGAACCCGGAAGACGCCGATCAGTACCCCGGGAAAGGTGAGTAATGTACGAATACCTGCTCTGGACCCCTCAGCTACCTAGCTGAGGGGTCCGGAGCAGGTATTTATAACTTTTGGGGACTTTGATCGCCGTGAACGGCCGGCCGGTAGCGGCCGGCCGTTCACGGCGATCGGGCCGGTGGCACCTAACCACCATTACTTTTTACAGTAATGGCGGTCGGTGCCGTCCTCGGACAGCACCGACCACCATTTTTTCCGGGTCATCGGGTCACCGATGACCCGGAAAGGTTCCGATCGCCGCTATTGGCTGATCTGAACTGATTAGCCAATAGCGGCGATCGTCGGCATGGGGGGGGTTAACAACCCCCCGTGCCGACAGGGAGAGATGGCCTGCAGTGTATTTCTGCAGGCCATCTCTCCCGATCGCATGCGGCCGGTCCGCGGTGCCCTCTTAAAGGACCCGCGTACCGGTACGTCATGGGTCCTTAAGTGACAGTGATCCATGACGTGCCGGTACGTCATGGGTCCTTAAGAGGTTAAGGACTGTAGTCCTTTTGCGAATTGGTTGTTTGCACTGTTGTCTTCCATCTCTGGGTTTATAGGTTAAAACCCCCCCAATGGCAACATTTGCCATGAGTTGGTGTTTTCACTTTTATACTAAAAGGTGAATTTAGATGTGTGTGCCCCACGCTGTATAGTGCTGTGGAATATGGCGATAAAGTAACTATTGTATTAATAATGAAAATGATTATTCTTTTGATAGCCAAAAGTCCCGCTTACCCTGTAGTTACAGGCATTGCTGTTACTGATGGTTAGTCAACAAGTGGCTGTTTTAGCTTCACTTGCAGTCGGTTCTAGAAGAGCTACTGAAAGTTTTATTGTATTAATAGATGGAAGATAAATACAGTCTCGTCGCCTGCGAAAGTCCAGTTTACGTCAGATTTGCACGTCAGTGCTTTACAAATCTATATAATTTTAATCCATGGTCACCATAAACTTTTACAGCACCATGTTAGTCTTGTGGCAGGGAATTATTATATTGGTGTGAGCCCAGCACCAGCTATTTTTAGTCCTATAGGTTATTGATTACAGTACAATATTACATTTCCTAAATATGGATTCCGGTAGGAGAGCCAGCACAGATTGGCATGGTGTCACCAAATCCTGTGATCCTGGCAGTGCCTTCTTTCCATTCACAATGTGTTCTCCTTCACTGATAGTGTTATGATCGTGATCCAGGAATCGGACCATTTCACTTCCAAGTTGTGTGCAAGATTAGCTGGGAATTGGGAGTTCCTTACAGCAATGGGTGGGTGCTTTCTCATAAATACTAAGTTACTACCCAGAACTTTCTGAAAGAAGATGGCACCTGCCGCTGACAGTCTGGGCCACATATAAATACATTGGAAAATTGGCAATAAAAGGACCAACACACATTCAAGTATGACTTTTATTAGTTTCACACTATAAACCAAGCAAAAGCTCCTGTTCCTTAAGTGACAGGAAAACTTTAACTCCTAAATTCCTTCATGAAATATATTGCTCTTAGAGGTTGAGTATCAATAGTGCAAATTGTTGCACTGCATTAAAGGGGCTTTTTTCATCCTTATGGGAATGTGAGACCACCTAGTCCAGTATACCTACCAGAAGTGCCTTGATGACATCCCTGCATACTAAGAACAGGCGGTTACTAACACTGTGCTTATGCACGCTTGACCGTGGCAACTAAGGCTAGCCATCTGGCACCAGTTGATTTGAAAGAATTTTTTGTGAACTACCCCTTTAAGGGCCCTATTCCACCGGACGATTATCGTTTGCATAATCGTTAACCATTAACGATCTCAAACGACCGCTATTGCGAAAGACCTGAAAACGTTCAGTCATTTCCATGGAACGATAATCGTTACTTATGATCGTAATTGCGATAGTTTTTTCTTCACTATTTATTCGCTATTGCGTTCGTATCTATTGCGAACGACCGAACAATGTCTTATTCAATGCGAACGATTTGCGAACGTTTTGTGAACGAGCAACGATAAAAATAGGTCCAGGTCTTATAAAGCGATCAACGATTTCTCGTTCAGTCGTTAATCGTTAACTGCATTTCAACCGAACGATTATCATTTATATTTGAACGATTTAACGATAATCTAAACGACAATCGTCCGGTGGAATAGGGCCCTAAGTGTTCTGGGTCAGTTGGCATTTTTGCCCTCCCTTGCCTTTTAGTGAAAATCGTAGAACCTCTGGCGATCAGCTCCTCTTTTCAGGGTGACTGTATATGCACACTACGGAAAAGAGGCGGAAACTTCAAGCGGATTCTGCCGTGCGGCCCTGCTTGAAGTTCCACCTGTCCCATAGGCTCCATTATATTTGCACATATGTCTATTCTTTGGGCGGATGGCGGAATCTGCTTGAGCATAGAATGCAGCCTATGGGACCAATGGAACGTCAGGCAGGGGCACGCAGTGGAATCCATTCAAAGTTCTTTGACGATTTGCTGTAGTGTGCACATACCAAAAACCAGAAGCAACTTTCTCTGCAGTGCCACCACAAGTAAAAGTGCCCATTGAAAACAATAGGCTGTCTGTATAATGCATGGATGTACAAATTCCTTTAGAGAGAGATTCTGGCTGTTAGACGAAGGTCATAATATGGTGGGGGGATGTCTGTTTCTATGAATTATTTTTTTAATTTTCATATTTCAGAGAAATGCCATTTAAATTTATTAATCTATTTTCTGTAGCTCATTTCACAAGACATAAAACTGTAAAATTACGGCCCCAAATTTGATCATGTTCCAGGTAAACAGGACGGTCAGTGACATCGCTCATTTTAACAAGCAAACGTCAGTAATTATTTAATTCTCGGAAATGTGGAGACAGACAGGTAATAGAGAAAACTTAGTATGACAGTGTAGAAAACATAAAAACATTGGGCACAATAAAGGTTTTCAGATTACTTTATGAAGGTTTATAAGCGTAATATTTACTGTGTGAAAGTTAAAAGGTCAGAAAGAGTAAAAAAGAAAATCTATATATATTTTGAAACATTTTTTGGGGGGGCCTGGATTGTCAAGGCTCATGCGTAATGTGTTTGTGGGCCCCATGCACCCAACATGTGCCAAAAGAGACGTAAGTTGGGCAGTAAATATGACTATTCCTTTGGTAATAAATCAACTTAGAAAATTGTTCAGAAATGGTAAGAAAAGGGCTGGAAACTGAGATATCAGGCAGTTCCATTAAAAAACATTACTCTGAGACAGAGGAGACTGTACTATGTGAACACATGCAGGCTGTCGAAGAAAAAAAATGAGTATCGTCATGGGTTCATTACCTTAAACCTCTTGTCTTATGTCTAGAAAAATAATATATTCTTACCATACCATGCCTCAAGGTACCCCGCTACACAGTCCCACCGCCACTTCCGAGACGGACTTATCTTAGCATTACTTTTTCAGTGTACGTCTTGGCAGATTAGTCTTTGAAAACTGTAAAATATGATGCATTGTATGTAAAAAATTTTATATGCATTTTTAACACTGTGCAATGTCTAGACATAAATCGACATCCTGCTGTATAAGACCTAAGGTCAACGTGGTGTTGTGTCTTTGTTTTATGCGCTTGACAGGTAAGTACTTTCACATATCCATTATGCCTGGTACCAGGTTTACACTGGTGGCCTCAATGCTGATAACATACAGTGGTGTGCCCCCTACTAGAGGCCCTGTTCCTCCGACTACTGCTTCTTTGGGAAGGAAAAAAAAAAGAACTAGACTTGTATCATAATAAATATTTTAATAGAGGTGCTAAAAATGCATTGTTATGGCCACGTAAAAATGTCAGTGACATATCAAGAGTTTTTATTGGTTGTGGTCTCCGTGTTGTCTCCAAGTTCCATCTTTTGCTCACATAGCCACAGCAGGGAGAGAGGGGCCTTACCCAATGGTAAGAATCTGAGCACTCAGACCCTGATAAAAACTTTTGACATGTTTGTGACAATTCAAAGATTTTTTCTGTTGATAGATACACCTTTTAACCCCCCCCAAAAACATCAAGAAAAAATTGGGGGGCAAAATATGACTCTCTGTTTATGTGGGCCACCTGACTCTCCAATTCTGACTTTTCTGCTGCCTTGGGTTAAAACTGAAATGGTGCCTCCCCTTAACCTGATTGAAAAACATAAGTAAGAAAGGTGTTTGTGCAGAGTTGCACAACAGTAACAGCAAAGTGTACTGGATACCTCCATTACTGCATTACCAGCCTTGACTACCTTGCGTTCCATGTGTGCATCCAAGCATCATTTGCAGAAATGCAGAACAAGAGAAGTATGTAGTAGAAGTTTCCAGACAGTATTACATACGACCACTCCATGGATCATCCCGCCCCTTAGGGATTCTGCAATCTGCTGCCTGAGGCAAGATGCTTATTTTGCCTCAGGGCAGATACAGCCCTGTGACTTGGTTCGGTTAGAGCTGAACATTAACGTGTGGAGGGATTAGGAAAAAAGCTATCCAACATGTGTATGGTTACACTTAGCCACATGCCCACTTACTTTTTTTTTTTTTGTATGTAAAGTACTATGATAGTTTAGAAACTGGGAAAAGAAGAATGAAGATACTCACGCAGGTAGTCACAAATATAGCTGTCAAGTGAATGACACATTCAGCTCTGCTAGAAATATTTGTAATATGAGTCCTTTAGACAGTGGGTTCCTCTTACACTGACTAGACTATGAGCGTGTCCTGGTCTCTGCCTGTGTGAGGGCAAGTGAACCAGAATCAACAATTTTCCGCTTACCTATTAGAAGAATGTGAAGCTTGAGATTTTCAGGTCTATGATAAACAGCTATAAAATGCTCATCCTGCAGGATGTTCAGATTTTGCAAGACTTCAGATAAAATGGAAAATCTGCATCTACAGAGGCTGTAAATAGACGCAGAAGTTTACTCCTTTGTCTGCAAGATTCCTTGTTTGTTTCGTCAGGCGTTTTTTAAAATTGCTGTATTAAAAGTTAGAAAACTGAAAAACCTACGGATGACTCGGTATAACATACAAATATGGATGTATTCATCTCTATGATTTCATAGGGTGTTCTCAACCAGTCATATGGGTCGGGGGATGGGTGGCTGGGAGGGGAGCTACTAAAAATCTAATTACTCGGGATAAGAAAAACATGACCACTTTCTCCCAAACACAGCACCACTCTTCTATAAATAAAAAGTAGGGCTAGGTTGATATTTTGTGTTGTAGTGCAGTACCAATCCCGCTTGGCAATTTTTAGCCCAGACATGGCCATCCTATGTTTTGTAGCAGTGCCCAGAAGCCACTTGTGTAGCCTTTTAGTTTCTTTTCTGTTGTGGTCCCTAGAGGTTCCTATTGCCTTTCTCGACCTGTGAGCTCCATTACAGTACCTGCACCACAGTCATCTTCTCTTGCAGTGTAAAGGCCCTATTCCACGGAACGATTATCGTCCGTATTCGGCCGATATCGGCCGCTACGAACGATAATCGTCCCGTGGAATAGAGTGCAACGATCAGCCGACATCGTTCATGTTGGCTTATCGTTGCAGTCGCTTGTTTTTCTACATGTTGAAAAACAAGCGACTGATTATAGCAACGATCTGCTGCCGTCGCTCCATTGAATAGAAGCATCTGCAGCAGACGCTGCTGTATCCTATGGGCTGCCCGGACGATCAGCGATCACCCGGGCAGCTTCCCGACACCCCTCCCGCACTCACCCGCTCGATGCAGCCGCGTTGAATAGCGGCGGCAACGAGCGGGAACGAGGAGCAAACGAGCACTGAGAGTGCTCGTTTGCTCCTCTGACGACCCGTGGAATAGGGCTTTAAATGTAACATTTCCATAAGTATTTCCTACATCATTGCAACACAGTTTATTTGGCCTATAAATTCTTTGGCAACCAGTAAAATTACTGAGGCATGTGCTGTTTTTTGTACCTGTGATACAGATTTCGTTGTCTTAAAGGGACAGTCACCACATTGTACAAATAGTGGATATCTTCTGGACTGTCTGTAATAATTCACAGTTATTGGCCTGAGGCTTTCATTGTGTTTCCTGTGTTTCGTAAACAGCAATATTCGTAAAGACCACCCCACCCCCACCCCCAGCTACATCTAGAGATCACTAAGGGTATAAGCACCCAGGCCCTGACCACTCAATTTGTTTTACTTTTTTAATGCATATACACTCACCGGCCACTTTATTAGGTACACCTGTCCAACTGCACGTTACCACTTAATTTCTAATCAACCAATCACATGGCGGCAACTCAGTGCATTTAGGCATGTAGACATGGTCAAGACAATCTCCTGCAGTTCAAACCGAGCATCACTATGGGGAAGAAAGGTGATTTGAGTGCCTTTGAACGTGGCATGGTTGTTGGTGCCAGAAGGGCTGGTCTGAGTATTTCAGAAACTGCTGATCTACTGGGATTTTCACGCACAACCATCTCTAGGGTTTACAGAGAATGGTCTGAAAAAGAAAAAACATCCAGTGAGCGGCAGTTCTGTGGGCTGAAATGCCTTGTTGATGCCAGAGGTCAGAGGAGAATGGGCAGGCTGGTTCGAGCTGATAGAAAGGCACCAGTGACTCAAATAGCCAACCGTTACAACCAAGGTAGGCAGAAGAGCATCTCTGAACGCACAGTACGTCGAACTTTGAGGCAGATGGGCTACAGCAGCACTTCTGCCACTCCTTTCAGCTAAGAACAGGCAACTGAGGCTACAATTTGCACAAGCTCATCGAAATTGGACAGTAAAAGATTGGAAAAACGTTGCCTGGTCTGATGAGTCGATTTCTGCTGCGACATTCGGATGGTAGGGTCAGAATTTGGCGTCAACAACATGAAAGCATGGATCCATCCTGCCTTGTATCAACGGTTCAGGCTGGTGGTGGTGGTGTCATGGTGTGGGGAATATTTTCTTGGCACTCTTTGGGCCCCTTGGTACTAATTGAGCATCGTTGCAACGCCACAGCCTACCTGAGTATTGTTGCTGACCATGTCCATCCCTTTATGACCACAATGTACCCAACATCTGATGGCTACTTTCAGCAGGATAATGCGCCATGTCATAAAGCTAGAATCATCTCAGACTGGTTTCTTGAACATGACAATGAGTTCACTGTACTCAAATGGCCTCCACAGTCACCAGATCTCAATCCAATAGAGCATCTTTGGGATGTGGTGGAACGGGAGATTCGCATCATGGATGTGCAGCCGACAAATCTGCGGCAACTGTGTGATGCCATCATGTCAATATGGACCAAAATCTCTGAGGAATGCTTCCAGCACCTTGTTGTATCTATGCCACGAAGAATTGAGGCAGTTCTGAAGGCAAAAGGGGGTCCAACTCGTTACTAGCATGGTGGACCTAATAAAGTGGCCGGTGAGTGTATACTGCATTGATCTCTATGAGAGGTCAGTGCTGTAATGATAGAAGTCCCCCAGGGGACTGTAGTAAAAAGTTTTAAAAATGTATTAATAAAACACATCCCCTCCTATAATAAAAGTTTGAATCGCCCCCCCAATTTCTAAGTATAAATAAATAAACAGATTTGCTATCACCGTGTGCGGAAATGCACAAACTATTAAATCATAGCATTCCTGCTCTGGGACTAAATGGCGTAAGCACAAAAAAATGTTGAAGTGCAAGATTGCTGATTTTGGGCTCACATCAAATCTGGAAAAATTGTAAAAAAAAAAAAAAAAATAAGATCAAAAAGTCACATATAAGCAAGCAAGCAATAGAAAGTACAGATCATGGTGCAAAAAAATGACACCTCACACAGCCCCAAAAACAGAAAAATAAAAGTGTTAGAGGAATAATTTTTAGAACATAAAGGTTTTTTTTTTTATTTTTTAAAAAAGGTTTACATTTTTAGATCACAAAAAAAAAAAAAAACAACCCTCTTTTGACAGAAGCTTAAAGTGTATGGGAACCTTTAAATCTGTTCTTGGGGTTTCTGTGCTAGGTTTTGTATAGCATCCGCACACTACCCCTATGTCAGACTGGAAATGGTATCTATATGTCATTACGCTTTTCACCTGTGTCTCTTACACCCATGATTGTTCCATTAGTCACCTAAGTGTGGTCCCTTCTCCCTTGCGAGACGTCTAATTTCCCCTTCATCCCCTTGTGATATTTCATTTCCTCTTCATTATTGTGCCTTCCCCTTCTAGTAAGTATCATTGTCACTATAAAGAGGGAGCCTATTAACTTTTATCTATATGGCGCTAGTTACAGATGGTTTAATAGATCCGATTGTTTGATAAACCAGGATAAGTTGTCGAGATCTCCCACCCTCCTCCCTTCCCTATGGTTGAGCACAACAATAAATGTCAGGACAATTAAAGTGGCTTCCTCTGAAGGCCGGAGCCTTGCCATCGGCTACTACGTCTAGAAGAGCCATTAGTAATGGGATAAGCTATGGAGACGATGCTTCTTCTCTCTTCCCTCTGTGTTCTTACGGAAGTATCCCAGCTGTGTGGCCTCACTTGTGCGTTGCCTTCACGGCCTTGATGGGTTTTCGGTAAAATAAATACTGTCTAGATTCATTTGCTAGCAGTTGTAAAGACTAAAGGAAGGTGGTTAAGGCTGTGCGGCACAGGAGGCTTTATCTCTAGCAGAACTAATAGATAAAGTGCTGCATAACTTAAAGAGATTTAGTAGCTGGAGGTAATGATGTTAAATGATCAAAGCAATACCACAGCGCTTGTTAAATCACTTCTCAATTTTCAGAGTGGGCCATTAACACCGGCCAATTTAGTTGGGTCACTGACTTAACATACCTAGCGCTGTTTCCCACAAAGGTATTTCTCCGAGATGAATAATATGCTGCTTTTTCTGAATGATTTACAAATTCATCAGCGTAGATTAAGGACCTGAAATGTAATCATCTTCAAAGCTACGTTCTTGGACACAATCTTAAGCTCCGAGAAGGTTGGGGTATACAACAGGTACTTTACCATAGGAGGTAGGTGCGCTGACATAATTGATTAGTGGCAAATACATACACTTTTTATTATGCTGATTTATTAACTATGATTACCGCTAAGGAAACTTAGTCATCAACTTAACTCTAAGGTTAACGCTAGCGTGATACAGACCATTCTTTTTTTTTTTTTTTTTTTGTTAACTATGGGAGCTTATGTTAAGCCGATGACTGCTTGGGTTGGGAAAACCTAGAATTACGCCAGTACTTGCGGATTTACCATCTATTTGTGTATGATGGGGGGAACTTTGGTTTTTAACCAAAATGAGTCATGTCAGGCAATGGATAAGGCCCTATTACATGGTATAGTTATTGGTTGTTCAGGCCGTTTGTAGGCTGATCAGGTCACTTGATAGAATAAACAAATCGACCGGCAGACGCCAATTTCCCCATGTAATAGTTGATCCGGTGATGGTTTGTGCATTCCTGCCAGCACAATTACCAACCCATGTAATAGCATCTGTAAATGAGTGCTGATGAAAAACAGTGGGGCTCGGGTCGGATTATATGGCTCTTCAACCAATTGATGGGACTGAGTGTCCATGTTTATTGGGAATATTTGGAATAGCTGTTGACTGACAGCTATTAATGGTATACTTTAGTTGCAATTGTCGATGTGTATGATCCCCCTCTCCAGAAAGGCTGCTTTGTTAGAAAGCAAGGTGTTGGGTTGACTCAAAAGCCATGGAAAGGGTTTGAAGGGGCAAAGAAACACCAGTCCCTGCTTTTCCTAACGGCCCCTTTAGCTTAATGGGGAACTTATTTTGAGCTTGGCTATAGGACCCTCTCTCTTCTTTGTATTGCTAACAATATAGAATCCAGATACCTGGCATCCAATGAATAAACAAAAAAAGGGCCTGTGCAGTCGCCAATGAATAAAGGCTGGTTTAGTGCTACTTTATATAAAAGCGTAGGTACAAATGTGAGGTTTATATAAGACAAATAGGTAAGGCATGAGTGTCCCTTTACTAACTGTTTCTACATTTTTTTTTTCCTTTAGAATTTTTATAGTTAGTGCAAATTGTTTCCTCATTGTATTATTTCGTAAAACAGCATTGTTTTCATTCTTATCGTTACATAGGTATTTCCACCTTATAAAGTGATGGTGTATTGCATAATCATGAGTCTGACCTCTGTACTAGATAAACTCCACTGAAATAAGCAGTGAGTCTGTTCTTTGTGATCAATGGGGGTCCAACTTATGGGATTCCCCACCAATCCAACCCTTAGTCATTGCGTACACAAGAGGATGATGGCAGGGGGACACTGAGCATCCTTCTGCCATCATCCTCTCCAGCAGCCACAGCCCACCCAACTTATCCTTTTAAAGCAGGGATGGGGAACCTTTGGCCCTCCAGGTGTTGCAAAACTACAATTCCCATCATGCCCAGACAGCCGAAGCTTTAGCTTCGGCTGTCCGGGCATGATGGGAATTGTAGTTTTGCAACAGCTGGAGGGCCTAAGGTTCCCCATCCCTGTTTTAAAGTAAATACTTGCTTGTGGCAATGTATAAAATAGGAGACTCATAGTATACTGTTTGGCCCCTAGCAAGCTATAGGCTCCATATTACAGATCATTTGATGTTGAGTAGAGATGAGCGAATCTCGAGCATGCTCTAGTCCATCCAGACCCTAACTTTTAGCATTTGATTAGCTGGGGCTGCTGAAGTTGGATAAAGCCCTAAGGCTATGTGGAAATCATGGATATAGTCATTGGCTGTATCCATGTTTTCCAGACAACCTTAGAGCTATATCCAAGTTCAGCAGCCCCAGCTAATCAAATGCCGAACGTTCGGGTTCGGATCGACCCGAACTCGGTTCACTCATCTCTAGTGTGGATCCATAGTGTGCATAAGCACTTATCCTTATACTATTAATTAATAATATTGGGTACTTTTCGGACACTTCAGCTGCAACTTGTAGACATTTCCTAGGATTTAGGTCTCTACCTAAATTATAGTATAGGATTATAGTATTATTGCCCCTATTCCCCAAACCCTTCTTGGGCAGGTAAGAGTTAATCTGCCTAGGAAAATCAATTATTATATACTAATCTTGTTGTGGGTAAAGCCTGAAATTGTTCCTTCATCCTTCATTACAAAGCACAGCAGCTGGCGCTATCGAAAGGAGTGGAATTTTCTTAACCAAAGTTCCCAAGCTGTCTGCACTTCTGTAATGGCAGGAAAAGCCGTGTTATTCCCTCAGATCATGCACCACCTGTTCCAGTCTTTTCTCTCCCCTCTCTGTTGGAAGTGGGAATTACAGACTGTCTTGTACAGATACTTACTTTACATAGTAAAAGAATGCAGAGATCGAGTGTATATAGTCATTACATTCTCTAATAAAACATTGCTTCGGCATCTTGTTTCTGAGGAAATTACTGTAATTCACGTACGATATACATTGCTGATTCAGTTGCCCCAAAATCTACAGTCTGTATTAGGTTCTTTGTTAACCCCCTCAGGAGAATATTTCCAACTACCCCCCAAATAGAATATTTTTGCTTAACATTTGATTGCCATGAGCATATGGGTAGGGTGTGTTGTACAGGGTCAAGTCAGTTTTCTTCACTTGGTCGGGACAGGCCTCATCATGAGCATTTATTATTTGTGTTATGTATCTGTCCTAAGATAATAAGAAGTGAAATACTAAAAGGACGGACTAAATGGACCCAGTGGCCTTTTTCTATTGACAATCTTCTATGTTTCTGTGTGTCGCTAATTAAATTGACAGATTCTCCTTTTCTCAGGGATTCATTAAAGCGACGGTCAGTAGATTTATGGTGTCCTACCTAAGGGTAGCATAAACTACTGACAGAGAAGCTGAACAGAATGATGTATCACTTACATTGTTCTGTGCAGTTGATCCAGAGATATCCTCCTGAATAACATGGACAATGAGTAGTCCTCTACATTATGTGTGTGAGCCCAGTAGTCCTGGATATTTATGAGAAGCAGAAAACTTCCCACCAGCAGCTGATTGGCGGTTATCTATCCATAGGCAGTCAACTGTTAATCAGCAGCTGGGGGGAGGGGTGTGGCAAGGAACCTATTCTCCTGCATATTAGGAGAACTGCTGAACCGAATAATGGGAGTAGTACTCCAATCTATTCAGCATTTGTCACTAGTTTATGCTGCTTTTATTTAAGAAGGGATAAACCTAGTGACATATTCCCTTTTAACAATCTCTTACCCCCTTTTCTTATACAATAGAAATAGATCAATCATTTCTTATGTAGTGGCTAAACCAAACACACAGGGAACCACAGCTCTGCAATTATATTTATGTTGGCAATTTTTCTTACCATTTTCTGGTTATAAAGGCTCTACAAACATCTGCTGAATCATTTATGTTTTTTAACAATGGACCTTAGGAAAAAGTGGGAAGATAAATTAAGTCATCTGATCGCGCTACAATGTAATGTCTATAGAAACCTCCCAACTTTTTTGTGATCACTGATAGAAAAGAATTATTAAAATGTTAGCACCTTAAAAAATATATATTTTTATATATGTCTGAGGGGCTAAACATAAAAAAATTGTACTATCCCTGATCCTCTGTAGCTGCTCAGCCATCATCTCCCAGCACCCACTTGTCACCTCTTTGTCCAGTCTGAGCAGTCATTTTCCCTCTTAGCCAGTCACTGACTGACACCACTGCCTCACTGTTGGCTTGGCGGACAACTTATGCTATAAAAAAAATGTATCTCAGAATCAGCAAGAAACAGTGCTGAGCAAGGACTAGGTGATGATGGAACTACAGCTTTTTATGTTTAACATGTCTACAACCATATATATAAAATAAAAAAGTTTATACCCCTTGAGGACCCCTTTAAAATGGCAAATTATCAATCATTCTCGATCATGATTTGTTGCCAATTATACGTTTCCGTTGATGAGATTGAGACCTTGTGGCTGAAGCACCTGACAGGTGAAAAAAGTATAACAAATTAAAGGGAACCTGTCACCCCCGTACCGGGGTGACAGGCTCCCGACCCCCCGTTAGAGACCCCTATACTTACCTCATCCCGCCGGGTCCCGCTTCTGGATTTGGTCGGGTCCCGGAGATCTCAGCCGCTGCAGCCCGGCGCGCGCGCTGAGAGATGAGTCCAACACCCATAGAGAATGACAGGAGAGTCCAGCGCTCCGTCATTCTCTATGAGCGTTGGACTCATCTGTCAGCGCGCGCGCCGGGCTGCAGCGGCTGAGATCTCCGGGACCCGACCGAATCCAGAAGCGGGACCCAGCGGGATGAGGTAAGTATAGGGGTCTCTAACGGGGGGTCGGGAGCCTGTCACCCCGGCACGGGGGGGTGACAGGTTCCCTTTAAGCAAATTAGTTTTTTGATAGACATTGCCATTGGTCATCAATTTTAATCCTCTGATTTCATCTGGAACAGTTGACCTGCTAACATGTATGTGTGTGTACAAAATATAACAGGATTTTAAGTGCTTTATTTCTTTTATTCTAGGGGTTGATAAGCTACATGTATGGCTAGAGGTGTCGGGCAATGCTATTACTATTATTATTTCCGCTCATACATGCTCAGCTCAGCTGATGGTACATGTGTATCAGGGTATCGGAAAAGCGAGAGTTCAGCCATCAGCTATCCTCTGTGTATGGCCACCTTTATGCTATCTTAAAGGGTCATCCAGTGCTACAAAAACATCGCCACTTTCTTTCAGAGACAACACAACTCTTGTGTCCAGTTCAGGTGCAGTTTGCAATTAAGCTCCATTTACTTCAATGGAACTGAGCAGCAAAACCTGCACCCAAGCTGGAGACAAGAGTGGGGCTACAGTATCTCTGAAAGAAAGTGGCCATGTTTTTGTAGCACCAGATAACTCTTTAAGTATTGTGCAACCTCAAACCCTCCATGTTGTTACATGACTCTTGAACTCAAAACTTTCTTTCCTTATTCTGTTTTCTTATATCCCTTTTTTGGGCTTCAAAAGGAAGCTATGGAAGGACGTAGGTAACTTGTCCAGAGGCATTTATGTAGCTTGTGTCTTGTCCATGGACTATCTCCTTATTTTTAGAGATCAGACAGATCTTTACGGACTTTGGGATGTTTGGCACACTGCTCTGTAGATTTATTACAAAGGACTTAAAAGCATTACAAAACATTTATTTGCTTGTTCTAGTTACTCTGAGATCAGATCTTTATAGGCAACCACCTTTTTTCATACAGAATTGTTTACTATTCTCTTACGTCCTCTCATATGCTACTAGAAGAGGAAGCGAATATGGACTTTACTAGGACTCGTGCATGACTGCGATATACAGAGTTAGGAAAGTAAACTCACTGGTGACTTACCCAGAAAGAATGCAAATACTATTTGTCTTGTAACAAATTAAACTACGATTGTATTAGAAAGTAGTTTTTCATAGGACAAGCATTTTCCTGTTGACCTGAGCTGCTGAGCTTGTCCGACCACATTTCAGATCTGATAAACAAGGACCAATGGTTCTAGTGTTTCGGTTGCGGTAAATTGTGGCTGCTGGGACATGTAATGTAAAAATAACAAGAAAAGTGTGAGGCCCTCTTTAAACGTGTCAGTTTTTACTGTCAGGAAAACCTGATTAGGAAGCCATCAGGAAACCATCAGGATTTCCTGGGAGTAATGAGTATTTCTGGTTAGGAAACAATGAGAGTGCTTTCTAGATTTTCTGACCAGTAAAAGAAAATTGTTGTGTCCAGAATTCCAGACGATTTCCTGATGCCCATCAGGAAAGCTCCCGGAATTCCAGGCAATCCTATAGGGCATCTGTGACAGAATTCCAGATGAAAGTAGAACAGGTTCTAGAATTTCCTGCCCTATATTCTGGAACAGCCATCCTTCAGGAAAAGTCCTGAAGGGTGTTAGTGTCCAATAGAAGCCAGCGGATCAGGAAATCTTTGCCTATTTCCTGATAAGAATTACGGATAGATTTTCCTGATGTGTGTAGGGGGCCTTAACAAATATTCAGTATATTTTCTCACTAGCTGATATGATCTATTATGTGCAACACCAAAATATGCTAATTATTTTTTGTTTAGAAGGAGGAAAAGTTGTCTCTTTAGTAGAGATGAGGGAACCCAAATGTTCAACATTTGATTAACGGTGGCTGAAGAAGTTTGATGCAGTCCTGGGAAACATGGATACAGCCCCTGTCTGTATCTTTGTTTCCCAGGCAACCTTGAGGGTCCCTGTACACAGATATTTATCTGACAGATTTTTGAAGCCAAAGCCAGGAATTTATTTTGAAAGAGGAGAAATCTCAGTCTTTATGACCTGTTCCCTGTTTATAGTCTATTCCTGGCTTTGGATTCAAAAATCTGACAGATACATCTCTCTGTGTAAAGGCCACCTTAGGGCTGCATCCAACTTCTTCAGCAACTGGTAATCAAATGCTGCACGCTTGGGGTTGCTCATCTCTACTCTTTAGTGCCACCTATTGGAGGTAGGTTTCTGACCCATAGAAGAGCATTACAGGGGTATTCCTATCTGGGGTAGTAATTACCTATCCACACTAGGGCTGGGCGATTAATCGAATTAATTCGATTAATTCGCCCAGAAGGTTAGAATCGATTTGATTTTTTGTGAAAATCGTAAATTCGATTTTCACAAAAAATCATTGCGGGCAGAGAAGCGCGGAGAGTCAGTCGGGCGGGCGGACGGGAGGTGCAGGTGCCGGGCGGGAGATGGAGGGCGGGCAGCACTGCGTGGAGGTGCCGGCCGGGCATGAGGTGCAGGTTACGGCCGGCGGGAAGTGAGGGGGCGGCGCTGCGTGGAGGTGTCGGGCGGGCGGGAAGTGCGGCGAGGTGCAGGTCGGTCGGCAGTCCCCCAGAGCCGCGACCGACCTTCCCCAGCTGTACACATAGCGTTCCGTTCCCCTACCGGCCACACATGCAGGTCCCGGTCTCTGCAGGAGGCTGCAGGGACTGTAGTGGTGATAGCGTCGCTGCCATTACTGGAGCTGTACAGCAGGATCTTCACCCCTGATCCCGCTGTACAGCTCCAGTAATGGCAGCGACGCTATCACCACTACAGTCCCTGCAGCCTCCTGCAGAGACCGGGACCTGCATGTGTGGCCGGGGTGAGGGAAGGAGGGCTATGTGTACTCCTTTCCCAATCATTCCCAGCTGCCCCAGCCCCCCTCCATCACCCCCAGTCCCCCTTCAGTCACCCCCAGTCGTCCTCCATCACCCCCAGTCCCCCTTCAGTCACCCCCAGTCGCCCTTCAGTCACCCCCAGTCGCCCTTCAGTCACCCCCAGTCGCCCTCCATCACCCCCAGTCGCCCTCCATCACCCCCAGTCGCCCTCCATCACCCCCAGTCGCCCTCCATCACCCCCAGTCGCCCTCCATCACCCCCAGTCGCCCTCCATCACCCCCAGTCGCCCTCCATCACCCCCAGTCGCCCTCCATCACCCCCAGTCGCCCTCCATCACCCCCAGTCGCCCTCCATCACCCCCACTCCTCCTTCAGTCGCCCTCCATCACCCCCAGTCGCCCTCCGTCACCCCCAGTCGCCCTCCATCCCCCCTAGCTGCCCATCTATACCTGTACTACTACAGCCCTCATCTGTACCTGTACTACCACACCCCTCATCTATACCTGTACTACCAGACCCTTCATCTATACCTGTACTACCACACCCCTCATCTATACCTGTACTACCACACCCCTCATCTATACCTGTACTACCACACCCCTCATCTATACCTGTACTACCACACCCCTCATCTATACCTGTACTACCACACCCCTCATCTATACCTGTACTACCACACCCCTCATCTATACCTGTACTACCACACCCTTCATCTATACCTGTACTACCACACCCCTCATCTATACCTGTACTACCACACCCCTCATCTATACCTGTACTACTACTACACCCCTCATCTATACCTGTACAACTACTACACCCCTCATCTATACCTGTACTACTACTACACCCCTCATCTATACCTGTACTACTACTACACCCCTCATCTATACCTGTACTACTACTACACCCCTCATCTATACCTGTACTACTACTACACCCCTCATCTATACCTGTACTACTACTACACCCCTCATCTATACCTGTACTACTACTACACCCCTCATCTATACCTGTACTACTACTACACCCCTCATCTATACCTGTACTACTACTACACCCCTCATCTATACCTGTACTACTACTACACCCCTCATCTTTACCTGTATTACTACTACTACACCCCTTATCCACTATACCTCCACTACTAAACACACAAAGAAGATCTCCTATACTATATGGGGGCCCAGAATGGCACACAGGGGGCTTGTCTACTACAGGGGAGCACTGTTACAGTGAGAAGCAATACAGTTGTCTCAAATGTCATTAAAATAGTATCTGATGCTGCAAGGACAAAACTATTCTGTTTATTTAGCAAAAAGGAAAAAAAATCGAGATTTAAATCGAGAATCGTCCAAAATTTTAAAAAAATCGAGATTTTATTTTTTGGCCATATCGCCCAGCTCTAATCCACACTATGCACAGGGTAGGGCACAACTAAGAGATTGTGGGGCTCCGACTGCTCTTCCCTGCTGGATGGAGTGGGGGGGGGCATCACATATGCATCGCAGCTCCATCAACTATCTTTGGAGCCATCAAAAAGAAAGCTGCATTTCTATGGAGCATTGCCTGTAAGATTCCTTAGGCCGTATCTTTTCGATGCCAACCAGTAGCCGCTGTAATTCAACACCAATAGAAGTACATGTTTTATTGTCAGTCTTGCTGGACTTATAAGTAGAGATGATCGAACAGCGCTTATTTGATTCCTGCTGCCTTCCCGTTCCGTGAGGAAGGTGTAGACAGCCCAAGTCCCGTCTTGAACACAGGATTACAGCCGGGGCCATAGGTTGTATTCCTGTTTTCCAGGCGGGATTTGGGCTGTGTCCACCTTCCCCACGGAACGGGAAGACTGTGGGAGTCAAATACCGATGGTTCGACTTTGTACGAACCTGAACGTTAGCGCTGTTCGATCATCTCTACTTATAAGACCCTTAGGTTCTGCCTAATAAAAAGCTGAGCATACGTGCCGTAATGTTGTGCCATCTTGTGGAGCTTGTCAATAATTGACTTGATCCTTTTTCAAGAAAAGATCAAGATACAGCTACTTTATGTATGGAAAGTGGATAGGAAATCCACGTTGTTTCTTCCTTTTTGTAAGCATGCAGGCACAGACTATCCCCATGTTATCAGTCACATTGGCCGAATTATCTGTACTTCTATGTCTAGATCTAGAAGGACACACGGCATACAATAGCCTTACAAATCCTTTCCTGGCTTTAAGTCATTGGCCGATAATGTGCTTTTCGGTCTCTAACACCATAGCGTAGATAACTCATTGTACAGACGGTGTGTTCTTACAGGTTAGTTAACAATGGTGATGAAGCCACATTTCACACTGACATGGCTGGGTCTGGACATGGTTTCTGTGTCAAGGTGTTTTATGTGTGCTGCGACATGTCTTTGTGTGTGTTGATCTTTTGATGTGCACACTTCTAAGCATTTTTGTTTAAATGGTCATAAAAAGCTGCACTTCTATTTTGGGTGGAAATACAGACGACTTCATAGCCGTGTGTTATGAAAATGATTAAATGATTACACATTGGTATGTCTCCGGAAGGCACAATACACACGATTGATATACTGTTCTAATTGTAAAGCCCGATCGCTTTGATGTCAACTGAAGTAAATAAAACAAACCGGGATTTACAGATTGGAATTTTTTTTTTTTTTTCATAAATTCACTTTTTTAAAAGAAAGTTGGTAGATAGACAGGTACAATAGGTAGGCAAGTATATATGCGGTGTGCTGCGTCTTCTCTGCATATTTGAAGGTAGATTTCAAGCATACTCCCGTTTTCTCTGACACCCCTTCATTGGAACTGTTGTGAAGGTCTACTTTCCTTTGTGCTAGATAGATATGATGAATACATAAGATAGAAAGATTAGTTAGATATGAAAGCTAATAGTAGAGTACAGTGGTACCTTGATTTAAAAGTAACTTGGATTTTGCAAGAAGAGCTCACAATTTTTCTAAATTGTGACTTGGTTTAAGAGCATTGCTTTGGTTTAAGAGCTCCCTGTACTGGGTGGGAGGACGAGTGGGAAAAGGGAATGGTCCTTATAGTGAGGTCTACAGCCCTGTACTCTGACCCAGGAAGTCTCCCTCACCTTCCAAATCATAGCAGATCCCCTTCAGGCTGGGGATTGCATCCGGGAACAGGACTGTGGAAGTAATTCTAGCCTGTTGTACTATGCTACTGCATTATGGAGATCTGTAGCTCTGTCCTTTATCTACAAACTACTGCTGTTTTTTCAGGTTTATGCGCTTACTATACATTATACTCCACATGCTGTTTGCTATACTGTACAGTAACTTATATCATCACATATTCAGCGGTTTCTAAATGTTTGTTTCATTTGATTTACATGTTATTCCGAATAAAAAGATTATTTTTGGGGCGTGGAACCAATTGTCTGCATTTACATAATTTCTTATGGGAAAATTTGCTTTGGTTTAAGAGTGGATCCCGGAACGAATTATGCTCTTAATCCAAGGTGCCGCTGTAAATACAGATTAGAAAGATATTGATAAAGATTGAAAGAAATGACATGTATATTAAGATGGAAAAAAAAATCATTCATATCGTTCTTGAGTCAATTCATCAGCAGAATTAGTTTGTATTCTATTGGTATCTGAGAACGTTTTATGCTTTATACTATAAGGCGTTCTCCATGCTAAATTGATGCACTTTGCTACCAAATGGTCGCCAGTGTACTTGACCACTACAGCTGTTATCACTGACCACTAAAGTATATCCTGAACTAGTAAGGTAGCAGATGCTACTTGTGCTCCTCAGGGGTGGTGCTGAGGTTGAAGGCACACCCACTAGGTCCTGCTTCTCTGGGTTCAAATTAGCATCAGCAGCTCCATTGTGATTGAGGGAAAATGGTCCTTGTACAATGGACACCAACAGATCCTGAGTGACTTTAATGTGATCTATTAGCTTTCTCCTGTGGCATCTATTAATTTTACCCCCCCCCCCCCATTTTGGATGGATTCTGCAATGGAGGTGGTGAATGGAGCACCCACCGCAAATGTGAACCTAGCCCTACAACAGCTTGTGCTCACTAATGGACTACTACTGTGATGTCTCAACATTCACACGGAGATGTATGTTCTTGTGAATTTTACCTAGGTTAATGAGGCTGGTGAATAAATCCCCTCCTCTCTTCCAGATTTTTGCCAATCTATCAAGGTAACACATAAATTTTTGCTTGAACCGTGGCCCAGGCTGAGGCACTGGAGGCGGGCCGGCCTGCCCCCAGTGGAGGAAACCCCTGCTCCTCTATGATGCGAATCAATGGCGCTGTTCTATTCATGTGCAAAACTTAAAGCGAATGTACTGATGGTACATTCCCTTTAAAAGCTTTATGCAGCCGAAAAATCAGTAGCCACATGATAAAAATTATGGTTCTTTAGTTTACATTATCCACCCTAAGTAATTGGACACTAACATTTGATTATTCCCTATTATAGTACTGTCATTTTTAATTTTCTTTATAGTGCGAAAGTGGTTCTCCTGAGGGAAGAAAACAAAAAATAATCAACTGGTGGCAGAAAGTTATACAGATGAGTAAATTGCCTCTATGTAAGAAAAAAAAAATCTCAAGCCTTCCAGTACTTATCAACTGCTGTGTGTCTTACAGGAATTGGTGTATTCTTTCCAGTCTGACACAGCGCTCTCTGCTGCCACCTCTGTCCATGACACTGTCTAGAGCAGTAGCAAATTCCCATAGAAAACCTCTTCCGCTCTACACAGTTCCTAAAACAGACAGAGGTGGCAGCAGAGAGCATGTTACTCTGGAAAAAATACACAACTTCCTGCAGGACATACAGCAGCTGATAAGTACTTGAAGCTTAGTCTTTTTTTAAATAGTAATTTTAGAAATTTAAAAAAAGTTATTTAATAATGTGTATAACTTCATGATGCCAGTTGATTTCATTTTTTTTCTTTGGAGTGTCCTTTTAAAGCAGAAAGCTAAGACTTTTCTTCTCGCCTGCCTATAGTAAACCCTCCAACCTAGTTTGACGCTTAACATTGCTTCCTCCTGACAGGTGTGTTTCTCATGCCATGTGTCTGAAGGAAGCTACAAGATAGATCAGCTCTCTCTCAATTAGAAGCCTTTGTTTTGCAGCTGTAAAATTCTTCAGGAGGGTTTATAGCAAAATAATCATTAAAGCAAAGTCTCCTATATTATAGAAGACTGAAAAGACCGTCAAGTATAGTGAAACGTGACAAATGTGGATTTAGCTCTCAGTATTTACACACCCTCAGGCCATATCCTTTTCCCCTAGACGTCTAATAAAAGGAATATCTCTCCAATTATTTCTTTTGAGACGTGGGACCTGAGTAACGCGAAGTGACTGACTCAGGTGAGGTCATGAGCCGTACAGGTGCTGTCAGGCCGAGGCTACGGTAAAGAGCTGTCATTATAAATAATCAGGCAAATATTACTGTCTCCTAATCCCAGTTCAGTTTTATTTCTGCTATTCCCTCCTGTAAAAAAAAAGTGGAATTTGAACAAAGATATCTTGCAGATTTCTTTTTCTTCCTATCTCTCTTAGGGTTGACTGTGTAAGTCTTAATGTCTTTATTATATTTACATTTGTCTGACATCAAAGACATTTTTGACATATCTTTTACTGTCGGATAGAACGGTTTTACATACCTGACTTCTGCTGCCTATATAATCTACCTGGGTCTTTTGTGGTTTCACATAATAATAAACATTCTTTGCATATGAATAATTACAGGTTTATTTTGTAGTCTTCATCCCACCGGCTGCGTGTAGGCTTGGTGGTTTTAGGGAGAGACTGGTCGCCGAGGACTAGTAAGTGTAATCTCTCTGCAATGGAACTGGTTTGCACTGGTGTCTTGCGTCACTTTGGCCTTCTCCTTTACTCCACTAAGAATTGTGACATTTTTTCTGTCCTTACGATTGCTTATGGGTAAAGTTCCATTTTCAGTGGCCAACTCATCGTAATCATAAGTGCAGCCATCAGATGTACATTGTATGTCAAAGAGCACTTTAGATGGATACCTCCAATGGAAGAGGAAAAATTACATCTGAACAGTACAGGCTGTGCTCCCAGCAGTGGTAATATTAATGATAGTACTGTGTTTCTCTGAAAATGAGACCTACCTCAAAAATAAAACGTAACTTCATTTTGAAGGAATTTTTGAAAAATACTCCAAGAATACTCGGGAAAAAAAGCCCTAGTTAAAGTCAGCTGACCTGATCTCTGACACTGGGTGGCTGAGCATCAGCCAATCAGTGCCAGACTCTTTATGCTTCACCCCCACCTGCTCAACACAATTAGCTGGAGTGGTAGAAAGATGCATAGTAGGGGCCATTGAATATGGATGGACAGAGGTGGGAAGATGGAGGCCTAACTCCAAGGGAACTTATACAGTATGGCAGCTAACTACTGTGTAGAGTGGGGCTACAGTGTAGGGGGCATCCTGTGTTTCTCAAAAAATAAGACCTATCCTTAAAAAAAAAAAAACTTTACTAAATAACTTCAACCATCTCGATTTTGATTGAGAAGAGGAGTCCTTCCAAAGTCTCAAAATTAAAATAATACCCTAAGAATGCATATTGATGCTTTGGAATTGACAGAGAACAACCCGGAATAATAAAGCTGACGGAGTATGGAATGATAACTCCAGTTGTAGTGGTAATGACTTCTACTATGTTTCTCCCAAAAAAGATTGAATTAGAGGGCAGGCCCATAACAAAAGAATGTAATTCGCCTCATCCTGACTTCACTTAGGACACTGGTCATTTTCCTTGACCCCGATCTTAAAAAGAAATACTGGGTGGTATTGTGATCTGTTAATGGTTTTAAAGTAGACCAATTTATGGTTTTTGTTAAGAATTCTTAACAAAGTTCCCTAGAACTTCCTTCCATTCTGGTCTGGTAATAACCCCAATATCCTCCTCGCACTTCCCTTTCTTAATCAAAGAACTTTGTGCTTTTTGGTTTAAAAAAAAATTAGATAATTTTTTTAATTTCCATTTTTTGTTTTTAGTGAATTCACCAATTGTCTCTATTACCTCCATAGAGGGATTTTTTGCATAACTGCTGGGGAGGACGAAAGAAATAACATGCTCTTGCCTCTATGGCTCCAGGGCTGGTGGCCACTTACCGATGTTCCAATACCCGTCCACTTCCTGTCAGGGCTGTGGAGTCTGTAAGCCGCAGCTCCAACTCCGACTCCCGAATTTTATCAGGACTGACTCAGACTCCTGCTCCTTCATAAATGGCCAGTCATATACCAGGGGAGTTATTTATCACACTGGCTCAGCAGCTTCTACCTAATGTCCTACATGATCCTGGGGCAACTTCTAAGGAAATAAAGGAATACTGTATATAAAGCAGATTCTCCTGTCTGTGCAGTGGATGCAGCCAGTCTCCAGCCTCCATGTCCTGAACTACTCACAACTAGACTAGATGGAGCAGGTGGTCTTTTCCTGCTGACAATCTTCTATGTTTCTAACTAATATACACCATACACACAGAAACACTGCTAACAATGCCAGATACCTGTAATATAGGTCAGCCATAGTGATATAGAGGGGCTCACACATAGTGATATAGAGAGGGGTCACACATAGTGATATAGAGGTCACACAGTGATATAGCCTGCTGCAGCCATAGCATACACACACACACACACACCCACACCCACACAGCCTGCTGCAGCCACACACACACACACACACACACACACACACAGCCTGCTGCAGCCATAGCACACACACACACACAGCCTGCTGCAGCCATAGCACACACACACACACACACAGTTTGCTGCAACCATAGTGCATAATATATATTCATGAGCAAAACTTGTAAAATTCATATCAAAATTCAATTCTACATTTTTTTAAGATTTTTTTTTAAAGCTGGAGTCGGTACATTTTTTTCCGACTCCAGCCAAAACTAGCTCCAACTCCGACTCCACAGCCATGCTTCCTGTTTAGAGAGGGCATCTGGGACATGACTTTTCAGGCCCGTTGAGCCAGTCATTGGTTAAGCGGGAACCCGTTATGGCCAGAAAGTGGCTGAGTGGTCCTGACATGTATATCTATTTTGCTAGTGCTGGCTGATTTGCATTTAACCTACCGTTTTTATATTTGGGGGGAACAGTGGGGGTTTTTTTTATTTATTTTTTTAAAGTTTTTTGTATACAAACATCACAAAGCATCCGGTACAGCAATAGTACAGTAAGTAGAGGTAGGTACAGAACACTTTTAAACAAGAAAGAGGGTGCAACACTTGCGCAAGCACTGCAGTTCCTTCAAAGAGAGGATTGGCCGAGTTTTTGGTGGTCACTTCTCCGAC